>NC_088233.1:21758881-22028881 GCF_036934945.1 Oncorhynchus masou masou | reverse complement strand
GTGTGTGTGTGTGTGTGTGTGGAGCTTATGCAGGCCATGGTGTGTGTGTGTGTGTGTGTGTGTGTGTGGAGTTTATGCAGGCCATGGTGTGTGTGTGTGTGTGTGTGTGTGTATGGAGTTTATGCAGGCCACGGTGTGTGTGTGTGTGTGTGTGTGTATGGAGTTTATGCAGGCCACGGTGTGTGTGTGTGTGTGTGTGTGTATGGAGTTTATGCAGGCCATGGTGTGTGTGTGTGTGTGTGTGTATGGAGTTTATGCAGGCCATGTGTGTGTGTGTGTGTGTGTGTGTGTGTGTGTGTGTGTGTGTGTGTGTGTGTGTGTGTGTATGGAGTTTATGCAGGCCATGGTGTGTGTGTGTGTGTGTGTGTGTGTGTATGGAGTTTATGCAGGCCATGGTGTGTTTCTGTGTGTGTGTGTGTATGGAGTTTATGCAGGCCATGGTGTGTGTGTGTGTATGGAGTTTATGCAGGCCGTGGTGTGTGTGTGTGTATGGAGTTTATGCAGGCCATGGTGTGTGGGTGTGTATGCTTGCCAATGTGTATGTATATCTCTCTGACTCACCTCTCCCTCAGGGGTGTCGGAGGGGCACAGCATGCCCCACTGGGAGGGCTGCAGGGAGCGGGGCCCGCTGACCTTCCTGGTCTTCTCAAACTGGGAGGAGATCCTGGTCATCATGCCCAGAGCAGAGATGAAGGAGAGACGGGACAGCACCTGGGTCACACCCTGACGGTCCATCTTAAACCTTTTCAGGGACCAGTTCCCCTGGGGGGCAGAGAGAAAGGAGAGGGAGAGAGGGAGCGAGGGAGAGAGAGAGAGAGGTCAACTGCTTGGAGCAATAAACATATGTAGCATGTGTGACAACACTGCTGATGTTAAAATGGCTTTAAAAAATAAACACCTTATATTGATTGATGTCGCTAACTGCAATTCACTGTGGCATCAGCTGACACAATATCTTCATGATATTTACACAAATGAAAGAATATAAGACCAACCTCACACTTGTGTAAGGTACAGAAACATTACATTCAAAATTGGATGCAAAAGAACCTGACAACCTAGAATGCCCTTTTGACATACGTCAATCCGTATGGACTCCTTTGCACTGTCTGGCATAAAGGACCAGAGCTTGAAATGGGGCGGAGTGCAGCACTCACGGTGGAGATGGCGTTGACCATGCCGTTGGTGATCTGGTCCTGGCGCATGTGTTTGACAATGTCAAACTGTGCCGCCCGCTGCTTGGGGATGATCTGGTCTGAGATTTTCTTCAGCTCGGAGTTGAACTTCTTAAAGAGATCCTCAAACAGCAGAGACAGCAGCTAGCCAGGTGGGGCGAGAGATTGTCAGTAGTACAGTCAGAACAATACGTATTAAGTGTCTCAGAGTAGGAGTGCTGATCTAAGATCAGGTCCTCCCTGTCCATAAAAGACTGTGATCTAAAAGGCAAAACTGACACAGTGGAAACATCGAGTCTCTGATGCAAATAACTAGACGTGAAATAACAATACTCGGAGAGCTAGTCGTATCCCCTGGAGACACAGACAAGGCAAACCCTCTGTTCTCCTGGCTTCTGCTCACAGCTGTTCTGTTCCTCTCCACTATCAGCTTAGAGACAATGACCAGGTCCTGGGAGACAGATTTAATAACCAGGTGTGCCAACCCTGAGATAAGCCTGACCTGGCCTCACTCCCAGGCCTTTAGTGGGGCACCTCTCTCACTCTCTCAACCCCCAACAAATTTGCATACATCAAAACAAACAAGTAGTCCTGGCAAAATGCATAATAAAGAAAAACAGCTTCCGTCGCACAGCTGGGCCAATTAGCTGAATGTCAGGGAATCATAATTGGAGAGAGGAGAGATTGCTGGGCGTTGTGAGTACTTAAGCTCTCTATTGAAAGGAGGCCCTGTGCCCCCCTCCTCAATCAGAGAAGGTCGGGTGGGGGGAAATTAAAGGCCTTAAGACAGCCGTAATTACATTATCAGAGCCGGGGCCTGTAGGATTAGCTCAATCGCTCCAGTCAAGGCGGCCATTCCTTTGTCAAGGCTCAGAAAAATGCCTCCGCTTCCTCGGCCCTGGGATTTTGGTGCTGCTGCTGCGTATCTCTCCCCCCTGACAACGCTAGCCGAGAATACAGAGCGAGGCGGGGAGGGATGAGGAAGAAAACAAAAACCGGCAACAACAAAGTGGGAATTAATAGAGGGAGAGGGGTGACAGACAGGTGAAAGATCAGGGCACAGGGAGACTGGATTAGAGTCCGTATCGATTAGCACAGGCCTGGGATCAGTTCTCAGAGAAGCACGGAGCACTGCATATAGAGAATTGTTTTGACTGGGGAGGAAGAAAGGATTAAAACCTCTGTGGGATGAAGAGACTCTGGACACAGTACCGTTACATGCACACAATAATATGATTATTGTGAATACTCAGATTAATATAATAGTTGAGTAAAACTTTTACATGCTTTGCAAGAAGAAAGAATTCCCTAATAATCCTGTTTACATGGACACATCTCAAAATCAGGCTACGAATGGGACTTGATAATTGTAAAACATAGCAAATCAAAATAAACTTTCTATCAGTGACAGGAAGGCTATTTGATTCAGAGTTCGGAGACAAATTTTGTATGTAAAAATACATCTAAAGGTGCATAGTTCTATACAAAGAAACTAGCATCATCGTACGCAAAAGATGCTCACGCTGCTGGGCCTGTACAACAGTCACACAACCGACCCTTTAATCCATTAGTAATAAATGCTGCAACTCATCTTTCATTTAATTACAGAGCAGCGTGAGGGAGTCCTACTGTGTAGACAGACCCAGAGAAGGCTCTGCTTACTGTGGAGCTGCATACTGTAGGCCACTGTGCTGGAGGAAGGCTGTGCAGGCAAATGTACTCAGGTAACTCTGCGCCTCCCGATGTGATAAGAGTAAGTCACCATAGGACATAGGACAGTTCACACAGACAATGTGCTGGAGACCACTAACGGAGGGTGTAAACTAAAAACAGAGGGTCACAGGAGTTCTATTTAGCGTACTTTTGATTATTCCATGGGACATTCAATGTAGCGTAAGGGGTCAGGAGGACAGAGGTTATATTAGGATAGAGACCAACAGACACTGGTGCTTCAGATGGAGCTACAGTAGAGGAGCCCGAGACGTATTCATTCACCTGTCCAGCCAACTCCAGGCGCTTGTTGCCATAGTAGTCTCTGTCATCCACCTTGTTCTCCCCTTGGGCTAGGATCACCCTGCGCACCATCACCGCTAGGTAGATACACTTGGCCCGGAAGTTAAACTCCTTCACCTGGAGGTGGAATAGAAAACAGGGTTTGAGTCAATCCCATTTCTATGTCAATTCAGGGAGTAAACTGAAATTGTAGAATCTTCTCAGAGAATTGGGGAAAACTGGAATTTGAACTTTAGTTCACTTCCTGAATTGACCCCAACCCTGGTAGTAAAGTCACTGAATCATGTTAACACAAGTGTGTACCTTACAAATGTGTCCACTCATAGCCATATCAATAAAGACTAGATAAGGATACAGGTGAAAAAACTAAATCATCTTATGGTATGGCGAGCATAGTGCTTTAACCCTATAAACACCTGATACTACTGATCTTTCCATAGTAAATCCCGGGCCAGAGAGGTGTGTATAAAGTGTTTTTTTGGTATGGTCAATCTGACAGCACTTACAGGTACATGAGTGAGGATGAGGGAAGCCAACAGCTCTCTGGCCTCCTCCATCTTGGTCTTCTTGGGCCCTCCCCACATGCGCTGTCTCCGCACCTTATTCCCAATGTATTTCAGAGCCTAGGGAACACAGAGGAATGAGAATACAACATCTTTAACTGCACACCATTAATAAAAAACACTCTCAGATCAAAGAGACAAACTTAAAAATAACTGGAGACGTAATTCCAAAGTGATGAAAAATGTGTGACATGCACGTTCATTGTGTCGAGAAGAAAAGGACCCAAATGAACACTGAGAGACCAGAGTTGTAACGGGTCAAGTGAATCACAAAAAGCCACAACCGGATACGAGTCAGCACTTATGCCCCCACACAACTATCACACCTGTGTCAGTGATCTTGTGTGTCATGCTCTAGAGAGAAGGTCAGAGGTCAGTGAGACTGAGCGCATCCTCCAGACCACCCACCATGCAGGCTACAACTATTGGCTACTGAGGACACCAGTGAAGAGGCATGCCATCCTGACCTGCGTATTATGCTACCATAATGGCAAAGGCAGTCACTCAGAACAGAATCACAGTTTATGTTCATGTGTAAAAACATGGGTAAAATGTGCATGGCTCTCTGTTGAATTTCAAAGTTTCAATGTGACTCTGGAGCCAACAGGTTTGCCCACCCCTGGGCTAATATATATTTTATAGGTCTACTGAGGCTTAGCTTGACGTATCGCGCATCAGAGGTATAATAACACTGAAAAGACATGAAAAACATGCATTCAAATCTAGTCCAAAGGCCATTGCTAGGATGCTAAATATGGCCCGCATCAATGCATTGCTGGTTCCTCCTGCTAGACAAGGGTGTTAATTTCAGACAAATTGGTCCACTGCATTCAACAACACATGTCAAAGAGGACATGTTGGCCTATTAAGTAATGACTTGATGAGGCGGAATATTCTTCAATTGCTAGGCATTACAAAGGTTGTGTCCCAAACTCAAGACATCAACACATTCTATTGAGAGCTGTTAAAATCTGGGTATTTGAAACAGTCAAGTCCTACTCCTTAGACAATATAATCAGGTCAAATGGTCAGGGGAAAGGCCTAGTAAAAAGGCCTAGTAAAGCCATGCATTCACTGGTTGTCAGAGTTCACTCAAATCACAAAATTACTTTTCCTTGCTTTGAAAGAACAGGACAAAGGAGAGACTGCAATCCATGCTTTGGGTTTATTTACCTAACCACTGTCACCAACTTAACTTTGTCAATGTACCCCAAATAACAATGCTATACATGTAATTCATTCCAAAATCATCTCAAAGTAATTTGAAAAGGGGATTGATTTAAAGTTTTGTTGAGTTAGTTTGGGCATCACAACATCATAACAACTTAAGTTACATGTATCACCTGTTCCTCCCAGGCCAGTGTGATTTAGAAACCTCGGACATAGGTTCACCAGACTGAAGCAGGTTCCAGAGAAGGAAGAGAGGGAATCATGTACCTGTATCTCAGTGAAGATCTGGGCTTTCTGGCACTCTTCCAGGCTGGGGGAGAAGTTAGCCATGACGTGCTCCTCTGTCCCAATCATCTGCACTATCTCCTGGTCACTCTCCACACCCATAGCCTGTGTGAGGAGGATCGAGGGGGTTGAGGTACAGGAGGACATTCTATTATTAGAGGGTTTGATATAAAGGAGATGAAATGTGGGAGGGAAGGGATGGAGGGAAGGTATGAGGGCAGAATAGGAGGAGGTGGAGGTTTAAGGGCGAGGATTGAGGTGGATGACAGAGGTATCAGGGAAGTATGGAGGGGTGGGGAATTTGAAGGAGGGCATATGGTGGAGGTACAAGTGAAAGAATGATGAAGTGGAAGAGAAAGAGGTATAAAGGACTTAACAAAGAGGATGGGAGAAGAAAAGAGGAGTGGCTGGAAGATGGAGGAGATAAAGGGACAAGTACAGACAAGCAAAGAGATAAGGCAGAAGTCACAAGGTTCTCTGATTTTTGCTTATGCTAATGAGGAGCTGTGGGATTGGGGCTGGCTGGCCCACAATGCATCTTGGGGCATGCTGGTCGGCAGCGTTGCAGAACGCAACGAGGGCCAGGAGGAATTCACTCAGGATGCATGAGGGCAGGAGAAACAAACCAGCAAGGCCAACACGCCACACTGGTGAAAAGACAAACTCAAAATGCTACACTGCCACATTGAACATGTTGTTTGGAGAGGGCTGTCCAAGGGGAAACTCATTGATGACACTGCTGCCAACAGGTTAATAGAGACATTTTAATCTGGAGTCACGGATATGGACCTTATTGAGTGACAGATGTCCAAATCTGTAAGACTGGAAGACTGAAAGCTGGGACAACTTTAAATGTACATACAGTCCCCACAGTGACTGTACGTACATACCCAAACCAGAAGCCATGGATTACAGGCAATATTCGCACTGAGCTAAAGGGTAGAGCTGCCGCTTTCAAGGAGCAGGACTCTAACCCGGAAACTTACAAGAAATCCCGATATTCCCCACGAACCATCAAACAGGCAAATCGTCAATACAGGAATAAGATCGAATCGTACTACACCGGGACTGACACTAGTCTGATGTGGCAGGGCTTGCAAACTATTACAGACTACGTGCACACCGACAAGACTCCAACACTATCATTAAGTTTGCTGATGACAACAGTGGTAGGCCTGATCACATACAACAATGAGGCAGCCTATAGGGAGGTCAGAGACCTGACCGTGTGGTGCAAGGACAACAACCTCTCCCTCAACGCAATCAAGACAAAGGAGATGATTGTGGACTACAGGAAAAGGGAGGACCTAGCGAGCACGTCCCCATTCTCATCGACGGGGCTGTATTTGTATTTTTGATATGGTCGCAATGCTAACTAAAAAGCAGCATTCCCCAAGAGAGGATGGCTTTCACTTCAGCAGCGATAAATTCATTGACTTCTTTGAGGAAAAGATCATGATCATTAGAAAGCCAATTACAGACTCCTCTTTAAATCTGCGTATTCCTCCAAAGCTCAGTTGTCCTGAGTCTGCACAACTCTGCCAGGACTTAGGATCAAGAGAGACACTCAAGTGTTTTAGTACTATATCTCTTGACACAATGATGAAAATAATCATTGCCTCTAAACCTTCAAGCTGCATACTGGACCCTATTCCAACTAAACTACTGAAAGAGCTGCTTCCTGTGCTTGGCCCTCCTATGTTGAACATAATAAATGTCTCTCTATCCACCGGATGTGTACCAAACTCACTAAAAGTGGCAGTAATAAAGCCTCTTGAAAAAGCCAAACCTTGACCAAGAATATATAAAAAATTAGATCTTATCTGTTGGGAAAGATATCAGTTTGTCTCTGTTTAGGCCCACTATTGTTCACACACACACACACACATTACCTCTTGGTGATGTCATTCGGAAACTTAACTTTCACTGCTATGCGGATGACACACAGCTAGCTGTACATTTCTGTGAAACATTGTGAAGCCCCAAAATTGCCCTCTCTGGAAGCCTGTGTTTCATACATAAGGAAGTGGATGGCTGCAAATGTTCTACTTTTAAACTTGGACAAAACAGAGACGCTTGTTCTCGGTCCCAAGAAACAGAGATCTTCTGTTGAATCTGACAATTAATCTTGATGGTTGTACAGTAGTCTCAAATAAAACTGCGAAGGACGTCGGCGTTACTCTGGACCCTGATCTGCCTTTTGACGAACATATCAAGACTGTTTCAAGGACAACCTTTTTCCATCTACGTAACGTCGCAAAAATCAGAAACTTTCTGTCCAAAAATGATGTAGAAAAATTAATCCAGGCTTTTGTCACTTCTCGGTTAGACTATTGCAATGCTCTACTCACCGGCTACAGCACTAAATAAAACTTCAGTTAGTTGTAAACACGGCTGCTAGATTCTTGACTAGAACAAAGCAAAATTGATAATATTTCTCCAGTGCTAGCCTCTCTACACTGGCTTCCTGTTAAGGCAAGGGCTGATTTCAAAGTTTTACTGCTAACCTACAAAGCATTACATGGTCTTGCTCCTACCCATCTTTCCGCTCCAGCCGTACATACCTACACCTATGCTACGGTCACAAGACGCAGGCCTCCTAATTGTCCCTAGAATTTCTAAGCAAACAGCTGGAGGCAGTGCTTTCTCCTATAGAGCTCCATTTTTATGGAATGGTCTGCCTACCCATGTGAGAGACGCAGACTCGGTCTCAACTTTTAAGTCTTTATTGAAGACTCATCTCTTCAGTAGGTCCTATGATTGAGTGTAGTCTGGCCCATGAGTGTGAAGGTGAACGGAAAGGCACTGGAACCTTTTCGGTTCCGGGTTGGAGCGAGCGGTCGCATCTACACTTCGGTCCGCAGGTAGTATAACCTTTCATTACATTTTCATTACATTTCATTATAGTACAACGGTTTGATTTGTCTAATCTTAGCAATTTCTTCTTAGCTAGCTACATAGCCATCTTTGTATCAAAGAAATTGCGTAATTATCGTATTTCGTCGTCCTAACGTAGTCTACACTGCTATCTGCCCAGCAGCTAGCTAAGCAACTAGCTAACGTCTAAGACAATTGTGTAGTCTAGAGCGATTTTCTAGGTTAGCTAGCCAGCTATTGTCGTTCTTTTAACGTAACGTATGCAATCAACACTGCTAGCTAGCCAGCTAGCCCCCGAATAGCAGCACTGTAGAAACTATTACAGTACAACGGTTTGACTTGTTTGATCGTAGCTAGCTAGCTACATAGCCGTCTTTGTATCTAAGACAATTGTGTAGTCTAGAGCGATTTTCTAGGTTAGCTAGCCAGCTATTGTCGTTCTTTTAACGTAACGTAACGCAATCACTGCTAGCTAGCCAGCTAGCCCCCGAATAGCAGCACTGTAGAAACTATTACAGTACAACGGTTTGATTTGTTTGATCGTAGCTAGCTAGCTACATAGCCGTCTTTGTATCTAAGACAATTGTGTAGTCTAGAGCGATTTTCTAGGTTAGCTAGCCAGCTATTGTCGTTCTTTTAACGTAACGTAACGCAATCAACACTGCTAGCTAGCTAGCTAGCCCCAAATAGCAGCACTGTAGAAACTATTACACTCGACGGAACGACTTGATTAGTGTAGTGTCAACATCGCAGCCACTGCCAGCTAGCCTACTCCAGCAGTACTGTAGCATTTCAATCATTTTAGTCAATAAGATTCTTGCTACGTAAGCTTAACTTTCTGAACATTCGAGACGTGTAGTCCACTTGTCATTCCAATCTCCTTTGCATTAGCGTAGCCTCTTCTGTAGCCTGTCAACTATGTGTCTATCTATCCCTGTTCTCTCCTCTCTGCACAGACCATACAAACGCTCCACACCGCGTGGCCGCGGCCACCCTAATCTGGTGGTCCCAGCGCGCACGACCCACGTGGAGTTCCAGGTCTCCGGTAGCCTCTGGAACTGCCGATCTGCGGCCAACAAGGCAGAGTTCATCTCAGCCTATGCCTCCCTCCAGTCCCTCGACTTCTTGGCACTGACGGAAACATGGATCACCACAGATAACACTGCTACTCCTACTGCTCTCTCTTCGTCCGCCCACGTGTTCTCGCACACCCCGAGAGCTTCTGGTCAGCGGGGTGGTGGCACCGGGATCCTCATCTCTCCCAAGTGGTCATTCTCTCTTTCTCCCCTTACCCATCTGTCTATTGCCTCCTTTGAATTCCATGCTGTCACAGTTACCAGCCCTTTCAAGCTTAACATCCTTATCATTTATCGCCCTCCAGGTTCCCTCGGAGAGTTCATCAATGAGCTTGATGCCTTGATAAGCTCCTTTCCTGAGGACGGCTCACCTCTCACAGTCCTGGGCGACTTTAACCTCCCCACGTCTACCTTTGACTCATTCCTCTCTGCCTCCTTCTTTCTACTCCTCTCCTCTTTTGACCTCACCCTCTCACCTTCCCCCCCTACTCACAAGGCAGGCAATACGCTCGACCTCATCTTTACTAGATGCTGTTCTTCCACTAACCTCATTGCAACTCCCCTCCAAGTCTCCGACCACTACCTTGTATCCTTTTCCCTCTCGCTCTCATCCAACACTTCCCACACTGCCCCTACTCGGATGGTATCGCGCCGTCCCAACCTTCGCTCTCTCTCCCCCGCTACTCTCTCCTCTTCCATCCTATCATCTCTTCCCTCTGCTCATACCTTCTACAACCTATCTCCTGATTCTGCCTCCTCAACCCTCCTCTCTTCCCTTTCTGCATCCTTTGACTCTCTATGTCCCCTATCCTCCAGGCCGGCTCGGTCCTCCCCTCCCGCTCCGTGGCTCGACGACTCATTGCGAGCTCACAGAACAGAGCTCCGGGCAGCCGAGCGGAAATGGAGGAAAACTCGCCTCCCTGCGGACCTGGCATCCTTTCACTCCCTCCTCTCTACATTTTCCTCCTCTGTCTCTGCTGCTAAAGCCACTTTCTACCACTCTAAATTCCAAGCATCTGCCTCTAACCCTAGGAAGCTCTTTGCCACCTTCTCCTCCCTCCTGAATCCTCCTCCTCCTCCCTCTCTGCAGATGACTTCGTCAACCATTTTGAAAAGAAGGTCGACGACATCCGATCCTCGTTTGCTAAGTCAAACGACACCGCTGGTTCTGCTCACACTGCCCTACCCTGTGCTCTGACCTCTTTCTCCCCTCTCTCTCCAGATGAAATCTCGCTTCTTGTGACGGCCGGCCGCCCAACAACCTGCCCGCTTGACCCTATCCCCTCCTCTCTTCTCCAGACCATTTCCGGAGACCTTCTCCCTTACCTCACCTCGCTCATCAACTCATCCCTGACCGCTGGCTACGTCCCTTCCGTCTTCAAGAGAGCGAGAGTTGCACCCCTTCTGAAAAAACCTACACTCGATCCCTCCGATGTCAACAACTACAGACCAGTATCCCTTCTTTCTTTTCTCTCCAAAACTCTTGAACGTGCCGTCCTTGGCCAGCTCTCCCGCTATCTCTCTCAGAATGACCTTCTTGATCCAAATCAGTCAGGTTTCAAGACTAGTCATTCAACTGAGACTGCTCTTCTCTGCATCACGGAGGCGCTCCGCACTGCTAAAGCTAACTCTCTCTCCTCTGCTCTCATCCTTCTAGACCTATCGGCTGCCTTCGATACTGTGAACCATCAGATCCTCCTCTCCACCCTCTCCGAGTTGGGCATCTCCGGCGCGGCCCACGCTTGGATTGCGTCCTACCTGACAGGTCGCTCCTACCAGGTGGCGTGGCGAGAATCTGTCTCCTCGCCACGCGCTCTCACCACTGGTGTCCCCCAGGGCTCTGTTCTAGGCCCTCTCCTATTCTCGCTATACACCAAGTCACTTGGCTCTGTCATAACCTCACATGGTCTCTCCTATCATTGCTATGCAGACGACACACAATTAATCTTCTCCTTTCCCCTTCTGATGACCAGGTGGCGAATCGCATCTCTGCATGTCTGGCAGACATATCAGTGTGGATGACGGATCACCACCTCAAGCTGAACCTCGGCAAGACGGAGCTGCTCTTCCTCCCGGGGAAGGACTGCCCGTTCCATGATCTCGCCATCACGGGTGACAACTCCATTGTGTCCTCCTCCCAGAGCGCTAAGAACCTTGGCGTGATCCTGGACAACACCCTGTCGTTCTCAACCAACATCATGGCGGTGGCCCGTTCCTGTAGGTTCATGCTCTACAACATCCGCAGAGTACGACCCTGCCTCACACAGGAAGCGGCGCAGGTCCTAATCCAGGCACTTGTCATCTCCCGTCTGGATTACTGCAACTCGCTGTTGGCTGGGCTCCCTGCCTGTGCCATTAAACCCCTACAACTCATCCAGAACGCCGCAGCCCGTCTGGTGTTCAACCTTCCCAAGTTCTCTCACGTCACCCCGCTCCTCCGCTCTCTCCACTGGCTTCCAGTTGAAGCTCGCATCCGCTACAAGACCATGGTGCTTGCCTACGGAGCTGTGAGGGGAACGGCACCGCAGTACCTCCAGGCTCTGATCAGGCCCTACACCCAAACAAGGGCACTGCGTTCATCCACCTCTGGCCTGCTCGCCTCCCTACCACTGAGGAAGTACAGTTCCCGCTCAGCCCAGTCAAAACTGTTCGCTGCTCTGGCCCCCCAATGGTGGAACAAACTCCCTCACGATGCCAGGACAGCAGAGTCAATCACCACCTTCCGGAGACACCTGAAACCCCACCTCTTCAAGGAATACCTAGGATAGGATAAGTAATCCTTCTCACCCCCCCCCTTAAATGATTTAGATGCACTATTGTAAGTGGCTGTTCCACTGGATGTCAGAAGGTGAATTCACCAATTTGTAAGTCGCTCTGGATAAGAGCGTCTGCTAAATGACTTAAATGTAATGTAAATGAGCAACGAACCGCCTTCCTGTCTCTGCCTGGCCGGTTCACCTCCCTCCACTGGGATTCTCTGCCTCTAACCCTAATACAGGGGCTGAGTCACTGGCTTACTGGTGCCCATCCATGCCGTCCCTAGGGGGGGTGTTTTTCCTGTCTGGGTTGGCTTATATCTGGAGTATTTTGACAGACAGAGTCCGAGAGAGAGCCTGTCTGACTCCTTGCTGTCCCCAGTCCACCTGGCCGTGCTGCTGCTCCAGTTTCAACTGTTCTGCCTGTGGCTATGGAACCCTGACCTGTTCACCGGACGTGCAACCTGTCCCAGACCTGCTGTTTTCAGCTTTCTAGAGACAGCAGGAGCAGTAGAGATACTCTGAATGATCGACTAGGAAAAGCCAACTGACATTTACTCCTGAGGCGCTGACCTGTTGCACCCTCGACAAGCACTGTGATTATTATTATTTGACCCTGCTGGTCATCTATGAACATTTTAACATCTTGGCCACCAGGTTCTGGCCTTTCTAGGGAGTTTTTCCTAGCCACCGTTCTTCTACACCTGCATTGCTTGCTGTTTGGGGTTTTAGGCTGGGTTTCTGTATATCACTTTGAGATATCCGCTGATGTAAGGGCTTTATAAATAAATTAGATTTAAAGTTCCTTGGCGTCCACATCACCAACAAACTGTCATGGTGCAAGTACACCAAGACAGTTGTGAAGAGGGCACGAAAGAACCTATTCCCCTCGGGAGACTGAAAAGATTTGACATGGGTCCTCAGAGCCTCAAAAGTTTTATACCATCGAGAGCATCCTGACGGGTTGTATCACTGCCTGGTATGGCAACTGCTCGGCCTCTGACCGCAAGGCACTACAGAGGGTAGTGCGTACATCACCAGGGCCAAGCTTCCTGCAATCCAGGACCTCTATACCAGGCGATGTCAGAGGAAGGCCCTAAAAATCGTCAAAGATTCCAGCCACCCTAGTCATAGACTGTTCACTCTGCTACTGCACAGCAAGTGGTACTGGAGCACCAAGTCCTGGTCCAAGAGGCTTCTAAACAGCTTCTACCCCCAAGCCATAAGACTCCTGAACAGCTAATCAAATGGATACCCATACTATTTGCACAGCCACTTTAATAACTCTACCTACATGTACATAATTACAGACACCCCTGCCTCCGCACATTGACTCTGTACTGGTACCCTTGTATATAATTCCACTATTGTTATTACCGCTGCTCTTTAATTATTTGTTATTTTCTGTATTCATTATGGTTTTTCTTAGAACTGCATTGTTGGTTAAGGGCTTGTAAGTAAGCATTTCACTATAAAGGTCTACACCTGTTATATTCAGCACAGGTGACAAATAATCTTGTGTGTCATAAAATCAAATGTTATCACACAAACATCTCAGTAAAATTGTGTTCTGCTGTTGCTTGAATGAAGCAAATCTAATTTTGAACTCAAATTAGAAGCAATTGTTACACAGAGCTAATGGCTGCAGCATGTCCATAAACTGATTCTGATAGTAGATTACCTAATTTCATATCCACTAATTAGTTCTTAATTGGTAGCACAAGTGGGTTCCACTACCAACACATTGAACAACAACACTGAACAGGTTCGAGGGGTGGCAGAGGCTGGCATTATCTGTATTCTGTAGACAGACTGTAGTCATATTCTGTAGTCGAACAGCGCCACCATGTGGACTTGAAATTCTTACCTTGAATATAATGGCAATGGGGGCATCCTCTGAGAGTGCGTTGTGTCTTAAGTAGAAGCGTCCCTGCTTAACGATCATATTGGTCCTGCTCTTCTTCTCATGGGTGGAACTGTAACCTCATGACAAAGCATGAGTGGAGAATGGTGGTTAGTGAACTGAGGGTTGGATAAACACATGCAGATACAGAGTATACATGTCTTACAATGGTAAAGCACTCAAGAAAGCAATACATGAGAACACAATAAACTGCATCAATCCTGAAAGAAAGTAGGTATTATTGGGTTCTGAGAATATGAAATATACTTATTCATGTCACTGAGGGAGAGAGGGTCATGTATAATGTTTACATTATGTCAGGATATGTTATTGTAAGCCATCAGGGAACCTTTGGGAGGGATCCTCTGGAAGAAGAGACACTGTCTCGTACCAGTCACCATGACAGCCGTGAGTTGGGGAGGAGTGAGCACTTTGGGGCAGAGGTCAGGTCAGATGAAGTGAGGAAGAACAGATATCACTAAGGTTCTGTCTAGCAACTTTAGTGATATCTGTTCAGATGTGTAGGAGGATACTCAGCAGAGGAGAAAGGGTTAAATATCAGTGCTTGTGTGAACATGTCATCGTCTGTACAGCTGTTTGACCCTTTGGGATGAATTAACTTGGTTTAAGATTTCATAGTGTCTGTCGAGTTGTTACTCTAATAATTAGAACCTAACAGTATGAAAATACCAACAGGAGCAAAGTGTCTCCACCAAATTGCAGCTGGAGCCTAAGTAGGGAGGCTAACAATCGGGTCAAGTCATTCTAAATACGAGTGACATCACCTGGTCACAGAGGCTCCTACTGCCCCCTTCCTGTCCTGCTCCACAATGATGCGGTTCTTTGACAGCTGCTCCTGGATCAGAATGACCTTCTCCTGACCTTTGACAATGAAATAGCCCCCTGTGGATGTAAAGACAAGGACAAATTCACACCTATGCATTCTGATGCTCGGCACTACAGCAATCATCCTTGGGATGGGCAATTCTGGTCCTACAAGGCCACTGTGTGCATGTTTTTGATCTAGCCCAGCTCTAACACACCTGGTTAGACTAATGTGGTCTAAATTGAAAATCATCACTAGTTGATTACTTGAATCAGTGCTGGGCTGGAACAAGTCTTCACATACTGCAGGTATACTGCAGGTGGCCCTCCAGGAGAAGAGTGTGCCGCCGCCGCCCACCTCCCCATGCAAAGGCGTTCAACTAGGTGTTGCTTACCTGGGTCCAGAGGGCACTCGTTGAGTTTGGAGTACTCCATGGACGTCTTCCCCGTGAGGACACAGTTAGAGCTGCGCAGCATGATGGGCATCCTGGGTAGAATATTGTTCAACGCACTGTTAGTAGGAAAATCTCAGAGAGAGTGGTGCAAACAATACTAATTCTATAGGAAGTTAAACATGTACTCATGTACTACCAAAGCACTGAACTTCGGTGAGGTAAGAACTGGTTAGTACCTTCCCCGTAGTGTGATAAAGAGAGGGTTTGCAGAGAGGGAGAGAGCAGTACCTTCCGATGGGTAGAGCATTGCGGATGATTCTCTGACTGCCACGGGTGTACTCGATGTCCACAGTGATGGGTGCAGAGTAAGTCATGTCCCTGAGACGACACTGGTGGAAACAATGCGGCTTTAAAGTATTCACAAATGTTCATTTTTATCTCAAAGTGTGTTGAGGAAGACCCAATATATATATATTGTAATGTCCTCCTAGTTAAGCAGAGACTATTCAACTGTGTGACACTATTATGCAGTCGTTTGTGATATTTTTGCAGGGAAGGGGAAACAGACTAGATTCACCTCATGTGGAGATACTGGTCTGGTTACATTGAAGCTCTCTTCAACATCAGGCATGCCAACGTATATATTGAGGTACCTGAAAATGGGACGTTGGTGTTATTTTAGTTTTAGAAATTATAGTGTAGTTTGCCATGGATTTTAAGCACATTCTTCAAAAAAATAGTCTTGACTGCTTGTTGCGTGTCTGCCTTGTAAGTAAAAAGTTGCTGGTCTAAGAAGGCTTTGAACCAGCAACATCGCATTCCCACCAATGTTTGTTGTTGTTGGATGGCATGTATAGAGAGTAGGACCAGCAGCTTACTTTAGGTACCACATGGGATCAGCATCACTTGTGATCTTTTCATTTGCTTTCATTATCTTCTTTATCTGTAATAAACCACACAAATGCTCAAATTTAGACATAGCTTGGTTAGCTACACAATACACTTGCAAAATACTGCCATATGGAAGTAGGCCTTGAACCAGAATCTGGCCTTACAAGAGACTCTGATATGGCAAAACTCCTTTAAGCACAGGAAGCAGCTATTCACCAGCTTTTCAAGCTTAATGTCAAAATACGTTCGTTACTCAGCAATTATGGAGTTTTGATTAGCAACTATTGTAATTTACTGCAGTCACAGCCAGTGTGTACTTCCAAAAAAGATCTAAATACAAAGTTACATGCAGCTGAAAAAAATGCCTCCTCGGCACCTCCAAGCTGTTGAAGACTTAAAACATGTGCATAGCACTAAGGTTTGTGCTATTGGGGATCCTTGGGACGTGAGCAATTTACATTGGCGGTGTAACCTTACTGTCATGCACAGGTCATAATTCTCCAGCTCACTACAGAGGTGCCGAAGAGGCATTTTTTCAGTTGCATGTAACCTTTCATTTAGACCTTTTTTGGAAGTACATACCGACTGTGACCGCAGTAAGTCACTATAGTTGCTAATCGAAAATCCGTATTTTGTGAGTAACAAACATATTTTGATATTATTAATCTTGAAAAGCTGGTGAATGACAAATTGAATGGCTACTTCCTGGGCTTAAAGGAGATTGACCATTCCAATGTATTCTGTAAGCCCAGATTCTGGTTCAGCCCAGCCTAAACTGCTGATATGTTTTTTTCATGTGGCCATTCTATACATTATATTTCTATCCTTATGTTACACCAAGTGATGAAACTGTTGCTTTACCTCCACATTGATGAAGTAGTTGAAGGAGTCAATGTGCTGTTTCACCAGACCTTTCACCTGAAATATCAGACATTAATAGAGGGACTAGAGATGGCAAAGAGACAGTAAAAGTGAAGAATGAAGTGAAAGACAATTATCCGGGTGCATGTGGAATTCACTATCATTAGCTATATCCACTATATAGTAGAAATAGCAAAAACTCTTACCTTCAAAAAAGCTGGCAATAGTTTCCATTTTTCCTATGGAAAAAAAGAGATCCAAGTAAAGAAACAATAATACACATCAGGATGTAGCTAGGAGTTGGTATCTAGCTGGCTCCCTAGGGGGCATTTTGCATTCTCCCTACAGTTTTCAGCCATTAGCTTCGCCTGACCTCATGTGAAAAACAATCCCGACACTGTTTTAAAATGTCAATAATCATCTCTTACTAAACATTTGGCCCTCATCTTTCAGTTTTGCACAGATCCATGCAGCTATGGGTGCCTCCATCTGACAAAACTACACGTCTCCTACACTTCCTGAGATACCCCAGGGAGGAAGAGGTAAAGAGAGTGGCCCAACTCTGCAGAAAATATGTCTCCCTCTGTTTTCCCGCACACCAAGCAAGGAGTTTTTCTATGGAGGTCAATGAGAAAGTGTCAAATTCGGTCAACAAAAAAAATGAATGGCTTATTTGAAATGAATAGAAATGTCGTAATGCTTAGGTTGTTACAAGTGTACTGCTATATGGCCCCCGAGTGGTGAAGTGGTCTAAGACACTGCATCTCAGTGCAAGAGGCATCACTACAGTACCTGGTTCAAATCCAGGCTGTATCAAATCCGGCCGTGAGTCCCACAGGGTGGAGCACAATTGGCCCAGCGTTGTGCGGCTTCAGCCGTCATTGTAAATAAGAATTTGTTCTTAAATGACTTGCCAAGTTAAATAAAGCTTAAATAAAAATGTATATAAGTAGGACATGTGACATCAGCGCAGCTTAGTTTTGAGAAAAAAAAACACTATCGGAGTGGTCTCGAGATGGCTATGCATACTCATGCAATGAGGCTAGTAGCATAGCATCTTTCTCCATTGCATATAGGCAGTTGACGTCAACAACCCTAATCGAATATATTTTTTTAAAGTATTAAAATAATGAGATGTGTCCAATCCAAAGAAAGGCATGAGCTAGACAGTGCGATGTGCTGTTTTGTGTCTTGTCAGTATATCCATAAGCTTTGGTTACACTAACACACAGCTGTTCAGAGCATTCTAGATAGCTAGTTGTCTTCCGTAAACAAGTGCTGTAACATGGAGATATGGTTGTGTGGTAACACTAACCCTATCAAGGTGTATCATTTTCACCTTTTGGTTTTCGAAAATGATTTATTGCTGATATGAAAGATAACGACGCCTGTTAGTGTTCAGATAGAGCATTGCCACTCAACAAAAATCCAACCTTACAGAAGATGCTTTGTCCAATGATTTGTGTAATGGAACTGAGTTAAGATCAAGAGCTAGTATCTAGCTAGCCTGGCACCCAGAAATAAGTTTGAATCAGGTAAGTTTCCTATTAGGACCTCTACAAGACAGAATATTGAATAATAAAAATAAATTTGTCCGTATGGTTGGTCCTTTTGGCAGTAGGAATGGGAGACAATATAGCCACAGGAAAGTATAATAAACTTTTCAAAGCGCTGGTAGCGCATTCAACAACTTTTTATCAACTGAAGCATGCGCACAAGATACAAATACATGCATCAGATGCATGCATACTTCGATATTATGCATGTGTTTACATGGTTCTGCCCATATAATTTTTATCAATGAGGGGAGGGGGGTCCTAATCCGGAATGCTGATTGGCTAAAACCACATTCCAGCCGGTGTTAATTCCACAAATTATCACCAGCAAAATCTTTGACATTAAAATGCCTATTTACTCTGTTCCATCTGACTGCGCAATCTACTGTCGCATCAGCCCAGCAATTTATATACTTGATCTCCACTATAAAAACCATCTAGACATTCTCACAATTCTTTTAGACTAACATTTAGTTGTTTTCAACAGCGGAGAATTGTATAAACCTTGCTGTCCGTTTCTCCGACATTGTTTCAATATTCAAATTCAATCTCCAGCTGTCCCATATAATGAACGAGTCTGGAGGAGACAGATAGGCAGGCAGCCGAAATCATGAATCAGCTGGCATTCATTTTTATGGATATATACAGTCGTGGCCAAAAGTTGAGAATGACACTAATATTAATCTTCAAAGTCTGCTGCCTCAGTTTGTATGATGGCAATTTGCATATACTCCAAAATGTTATGAAGAGTGATCAGATGAATTGCAATGAATTGCAAAGTACCTCTTTGCCATGCAAATGAACTGAATCCCCCAAAAACATTTCCACTGCATTTCAGCCCTGCCACAAAAGGACCAGCTGACATCATGTCAGTGATACTCGTTAACACAGGTGAGTGTTGACGAGGACAAGGCTGGCTGTCATGCTGATTGAGTTCCAATAACTGACTGGAAGCTTCAAAAGTAGGGTGGAGCTTGGAATCATTGTTCTTCCTCTGTCAAACATGGTTATATGCAAGGAAACATGTGCCGTCATCATTACTTTGCACAAAAAGGGATTCACAGGCAAGGATATTGCTGCCAGTAATATTGCACCTAAATCAACCATTTATCGGATCATCAAGAACTTCAAGGAGAGCGGTTCAATTGTTGTGAAGAAGGCTTCAGGGCACCCAAGAATGTCCAGCAAGCGCCAGGACCTTCTCTTAAAGTTGATTCAGCTGCGGGATACAGTACAGAGCTTGCTCAGGTATGGCAGCAGGCAGGTGTGAGTTCATCTGCACGCACAGTGAGGCGAAGACTTTTGGAGAATGGCCTGGTGTCAAGAAGGGCAGTAAAGAAGCCACTTCTCTCCAGGAAAAACATCAGGGACAGACTGATATTCTGCAAAAGGTACAGGGATTGGACTGCAGAGGACTGAGGTAAAGTCATTTTCTCTGAATCCCCTTTCCGATTGTTTGGGGCATCCGGAAAAAAGCTTGTCCGGAGAAGACAATGAGAGCGCTACCATCAGTCCTGTGTCATGCCAACAGTAAAGCATCCTGAGACCATTCATGTGTGGGGTTTCTTCTCAGCCAAGGGAGTGGGTTCACTCACAATTTTGCCCAAGAACACAGCAATGAATAAAGAATGGTACCAACACATGCTCCGAGAGCAACTTCTCCCAACCATCCAGGAACAGTTTAGTGACGAACAATGCCTTTTCCAGCATGATGGAGCACCTTGCCATAAGGCAAAAGTGATAACTAAGTGTCTCGGAAACAAAACATTGATATTTTGGGTCCATGGCCAGGAAACTCCCCAGACTTTAATCCCATTTAATTTGTGGTCAATCCTCAAGAGGCGGGTGGACAAACAAAAACACACATTCTGACAAACTCCAAGAATTGATTATGCAAGAATGGGCTGTCAAGTCAAGTTAATTGATAGCATGCCAGGACAGATTGCAGTGGTCTTTAAAAAGAAGGGTCAACACTGCAAATATTGACTCTTTGCATCAACTTCATGTAATTGTCAATAAAAGCCTTTGACACTTATGAAATGCGTGTAATTATACTTCCGTAGTCCATAGTAACATCTGACAAAAATATCTAAAGACACTGAGGCAGCAACCTTTGAAAATGAATGTGGCATTCTCAATTGAAAAAAGGTCAAATGAACTTAAGGGCATCTAGTTTGCAGACTTTCCAGGTTCAGTTTGAAGTGATTGTGTTAACTGAGTTGTTGGCTAGCTTCTCTGAACAACAGTGTCCAGTGACGAGTGAGCACATTTTCGATGCCAGGCAAAATTGCGCCTCATTAGCGCATTGTTATCGATGTATCCAAATAAATGTCACTAGAAAACAGCTTAAACAAATACGGCTACTTTGCTGTTATTCCTTGAGCACGAACGACCAGCCGACTTGGGTAGCAACGCTAGATTTGTGTCGTGACTATATCTTGTGGAAGGATGAAAGAGTACCCACAAATTCATCAAAAATAACTATTTTAATCTAAATCTGTCAATCATTATTTGAATGTTGGTAACCCGTTGTACAAAAGTGATAATGCCCGAGAATGCGGTGTTTGGAGGATATATTGGCACGGTTTGCCGGTACTCGACATCGTCCCGGGCCTAACACCCGTGCCAATATATCCTCCAAACACCGGCATCTCGGGCATTTTCACTTAATTCTGACTTGTAAAGGTCGTGAGGGAGCTTTCCTGATTCAAACGCAGAACTCAATGCAATTCAACGTCGGGTTTCTAGGCAAGTAGCTAGCTAACTTAGCTAAAGACGACATGCGTTCGCTAACGTTACATTGAAAATGAAAACAACACAGAGCAGGTGGCAATGTGCAAACTGCACACCACTCCCGCGTATCTGTTCGCCCAGTCATCCTATTGTGCTAATGCAACAATATAATTACCTCTATAGTATTGACAGGAGCCGCGAGCTGCTGGTGAGTCATATCTCCAAACTCCTCTCCAAGGATTTCCATGATTTTTATTGTTTGTGTGAAAACGTGTAAACACCAGAACACATTTCCAATGTTTCTCCTGCAACCGGAAGCAGCTACAGCATGTACGCTTCGATGTGTCACAGCAAAAGCCTACCGTGCTGAACAAGAAAACTTTACCAGATACTTCTTCTGTGGTTTGTATATGGCTGTTGGTATACATCTTTAAGTGTATGACCACGACCAACTGGACTGGAGTGTGGACCACACAGGAAAGGTATAAATGCGAAACGAAATACATAATTACTTACACCCCCTGAATATTTTCTCAGCAGTTCACTTATGCTTGGCTCTTCAACACTATTACTCATTAAATCTGATAACAATCTCTCCCTTTCCCTCCCATATGGCTGGCACTGAAATAGCACATGTTCCACTGTCTCCATCTCCTCCTGACAGTGATCACACTTCCCAGTCAATGTTTTCCTACCAATTTCAATATACTGTTGTGTGTCCCAGTCTTAGTCTTGTGATTACACTTTCTCCCTTCTCTCTTGACCAGAGGACCTCCCCGCCCCCATCAGTGCATATATTCAAGACACCATAGTACTGAGTTCTTAAATGTTCACTTACAATATTTACTGGATCTACTCCTTCCTCACCAGCTCTTACCCTCTCAAGAAACCCTAGGATTATAATTGACTTAATGAGCAACCAAGGTGGGATAGCAGGAAGAACCACAGAGGGGCTGAACTCCTTCCCAAACAGTCCCATCTCTGTCGCCATGGCTCATGCCATTACCTATCCACACAAAACTTGTATTCAGATCTTGTTCATGCTCCCAGCACTCTAGGAGCACTTTTTTGTAGGATGTGTAACCTTATGTCCTTGAAGATTTACCCAATATATCATGGTTAGTTGTTGTTGTCTTTTTTATTATTTTTTTTATTTCACCTTTATTTAACCAGGTAGGCTAGTTGAGAACAAGTTCTCATTTGCAACTGCGACCTGGCCAAGATAAAGCTTAGCAGTGTGAACAGACAACACAGAGTTACACATGGAGTAAACAATTAACAAGTCAATAACACAGTACAAAAAAAGGGGAGTCTATATACATTGTGTGCAAAAGGCATGAGGAGGTAGGCGAATAATTACAATTTTGCAGATTAGCACTGGAGTGATACATGATCAGATGGTCATGGACAGGTAGAGATACTGGTGTGCAAAAGAGCAGAAAAGTAAATAAATAAAAACAGTGTGGGGATGAGGTAGGTGAAAATGGGTGGGCTATTTACCAATAGACTATGTACAGTTACAGCAATCGGTTAGCTGCTCAGATAGCACATGTTTGAAGTTGGTGAGGGAGATAAAAGTCTCCAACTTCAGGGATTTTTGCAATTTGTTCCAGTCACAGGCAGCAGAGTATATGAGTCGCAGTGGTGGGTGGTAAAAGGTGCTTTAGTGACAAAACGGATGGCACTGTGATAAACTGCATCCAGTTTGCTGAGTAGAGTGTTGGAGGCAATTTTGTAGATGACATCGCCGAAGTCGAGGATCGGTAGGATAGTCAGTTTTACTAGGGTAAGTTTGGCGGCGTGAGTGAAGGAGGCTTTGTTGCGGAATAGAAAGCCGACTCTTGATTTGATTTTCGATTGGAGATGTTTGATATGAGTCTGGAAGGAGAGTTTACAGTCTAGCCAGACACCTAGGTACTTATAGGTGTCCACATATTCAAGGCCGGAACCATCCAGGGTGGTGATGCTCGTCGGGCATGCGGGTGCAGGCAGCGATCGGTTGAAAAGCATGCATTTGGTTTTACTAGCGTTTAAGAGCAGTTGGAGGCCACGGAAGGAGTGTTGTATGGCATTGAAGCTCGTTTGGAGGTTAGATAGCACAGTGTCCAAGGACGGGCCGGAAGTATATAGAATGGTGTCGTCTGCGTAGAGTTGGATCAGGGAATCGCCCGCAGCAAGAGCAACATCATTGATATATACAGAGAAAAGAGTCGGCCCGAGAATTGAACCCTGTGGCACCCCCATAGAGACTGCCAGAGGACCGGACAGCATGCCCTCCGATTTGACACACTGAACTCTGTCTGCAAAGTAATTGGTGAACCAGGCAAGGCAGTCATCCGAAAAACCGAGGCTACTGAGTCTGCCGATAAGAATATGGTGATTGACAGAGTTGAAAGCCTTGGCAAGGTCGATGAAGACAGCTGCACAGTACTGTCTTTTATCGATGGCGGTTATGATATCGTTTAGTACCTTGAGTGTGGCTGAGGTGCACCCGTGACCGGCTCGGAAACCAGATTGCACAGCGGAGAAGGTACGGTGAGATTCGAGATGGTCAGTGACCTGTTTGTTGACTTGGCTTTAGAAGACCTTAGATAGGCAGGGCAGGATGGATATAGGTCTTGTCAACTTTAACGGCATTATCAGATACTGAGTTTCACAAATATTTTTTACCACACATGTAATCCAGCTAAGGAATGTATAGGGCAATTCTATGGTAACGAAACTGGGCTGAATTGCTCAGTAGAGTACAGTACAGAAGAGAACAGTAGAGTACATACAGCAGTACAGCAATAATCAACTTTTTTAACTTTAATGTACTCTACTGTACTGTGTTCTCTAAACTTGTGAAAACTTAGACGTCTACGATTGGTTTAGATCTGGTCTGGTCCGGACCAAATCTAAACCAATCATGGAGGTCTAGGTTTTGACCAAATCAAGGCTGGTCTGAACCGGACCCAAAAATCAACATCTGTGGACGTTGAAAAAGAACACCGGACCATAACAAAAAATTATGTCTGTGGGAGTTGAAATCAAGGCCAGGGGGGACTGACCAAATTTCAACTACTTCTCAAGGTCCATGGGTCCATTGGTCAGTGCTCAGTGGTTAAGGATGCTCATTACAGTAAAGGAAAAGAGAGGTGGCATTTGGGAGAGGAATGTGTAAATATCTCAAAGAAATGTGGGATTTTGGTAATGAAATTTCAAGGCACAGGGCAATGTTTCTTATACTTACAGAAGGCAAATCATTTATCCAAAACTAAATCAACAGTTTGATTTATTAGGGAAGTATTCAGACCCCTTGACATTTCCCAAAGTTTGTTACGTTACACCCTTATTCTAAAATTGATTAAATAGATTTTTGTCCCCTTAACAATCTACACACAATACCCCATAATGGCAAAGCAAAAACTGAAAATCACATTTACTTAAGTATGCAGACCCTTTACTCAGTACTTTGTTGAAGCACCTTTGGCAGCGATTACAGCCTTGAGTCATCTTGGGTATGATGCTACAAGCTTGGCACACCTGTATTTGGGGAGTTTCTCCCATTCTGCTCTGCAGACCCTCTCAAGCTCTGTCAGGTTGGATGTGGAGTGTTCCTGCACAGCTATTTTCAGGTCTCTCCAGAGATGTTTGATCGGATTCAAGTCCGGGCTCTGGCTAGGCCACTCAGAGACTTGTCCCAAAGCCACTGCTGCGTTGTCTTGGCTGTGTGCTTATGGTTGCTTTTCTGTTGGAAGGTGAACCTTCACCCCAGTCTGAGGTTCTGAGTGCTCTGGGGCAGGTTTTCAACAAGGTTAAAACTCTGTACTTTGATCAGTTCGTCTTTCCCTCAATCCTGACTTGTCTCCCAGTCCCTGAAAAACATCCCCACAGCATGATTCACCCCCTTGCTTCACCGTAGGGATGGTGCTAGGTTTCCTCCAGACATGACACTTGGCATTCAGGCCAAAGAGTTCAATCTTGGTTTCATCAGACCAGAGAATCTTGTTTCTCGTGGTTTGAGAGTCCTTTAGGTCCCCTTTGGCGAACTCCAAGCGGGTTGTCATGTGCCTGGCTTCTGGACTGGCTTCTGTTAGGCTACTCTACCATAAAGGCCTGATTGGTGGAGTGCTGCAGAGATGGGAGAACCTTCCAGAAGGACAACCATCTCCACAGAGGAACTCTGGAGCTCTGTCAGAGTGACCACTGGGTTCTTGGTCACCTCCCTGACCAAGGCCCTTCTCCCCTGATTGCTGATTTCTGCCAGGCGGCCAGCTCAAGGGAGATTCTTGGTGGTTTCAAACTTCTTCCATTTAAGAATGATGGAGGCCACTGTGTTCTTGGGACCTTCAATGCTGCAGACATTTTTTTGGTACCCTTCCCCAGATCTGTGCCTTGACACAATCCTGTCTCGGAGCTCTACGGACAATTCCTTCGACCTCATGGCTTGGTTTTTGCTCTGACATGCACTGTCAACCGTGGGACCTTATATAGACAGGTGTGTGCCATTCCAAATCATGTCCAATTAATTGAATTTACCACAGGTGGACTCCAATCAAAAAAAAGTTGTAGAAACATCTCAAGGATGACCAATGGAAACAGGATGCACCTGAGCTCAATTTCGAGTTTCATAGCAAAGGGTCTGAATACTTATGTAAAAAAGGTATTTCTGTTTTTTTATTTGTAATACATTTGCAAAAATGTCTAAAAACCTGTTTTCGCTTTGTGGTTATGGGGCATTGTGTGTAGATTGATGGAAAAAAAAGATTTACCGGTAATCAATTTTAGAATTTGGAAAAAGTGAAGGGGTCTGAATACTTTGATATTAGCGGGTAGGAGTCTTTACTTAAAGATGATTGTGTTTTGATGTATTTCTAATACCTTTTAAGACTTTTTTCTGGTAGATGTTTTCTAAGACCCCCTTTCCATCTGTTTGATCAGATGGAAATGGGGTCAAAGCCTTTATTTTTCCTTATATTTAGGATAGAAAATGGTTGTAACATTTAAATAAGCCTCCATTAATCTTTTTTACACTCTTTGATTTAATTTGGCACAAGATTTAACATGTTCCTATGACCTTCACATGTTGGCGCTCATGGGTCCTTTTACATGGAAATGCCCTGTAGCAAGCCTGCAATCTGTTTGCAATTGGGTACAGTGCCTTCAGAAATTATTCATACCCTTGAATTCAAAATGGTCTAAATTTATTTTTTTCATTCTACACACAAGAGTTTCTCTCTACACACAATACCCCATAAGTGAAAGCATGTTTTTAGAAATTTCTGCTAATGTATTGAAATGATATACAGAACTATCTTATATACATTACTATTCACACCCCTGAGTCAATACATGCTAGAATCACCTTTGGCAGCGATTACAGCTGTGTCTTTATGGGCATGAATAATTTTGCACGCCCAATTTTTCAGTTTTTGATTTGTTAAAATGTTTTGAAATATCCAATAAATGTCGTTCCACTTCATGATTGTGTCCCACTTGTTGTTGATTCTTCACAACAAAATACAGTTTTATATCTTTATGTTTGAAGCCTGAAATGTGGCAAAAGGTCACAAAGTTCAAGGGGGCCGAATACTTTCGCAAGGAACTGTACATCCACCTTGCTGACCATTTTCTCTTTCTCAAGCTGTTGTTTGAATCCTTCTTGGTTGAAGACCCTTATTTAACCAGGCAAGTCAGTTAAGAACAAATTCTTATTTTCAATGACGGCCTAGGAACAGTGGGTTAACTGCCAGTTCAGGGGCAGAACGACAGATTTGTACCTTGTCAGCTCGGTTACTCGTCCAACGCTCTAACCACTAGGCTACCCTGCCACCCTTTGACATCATCAGTCCAAAGATGGACCCAAAAATGTCGCTGCCATCGCTGCCACCAGGAGGGTAAATCCAGATCTTCTGAATCTATATCACACCAGTAAAGTGGCCAGAAAGCCAAATCACAGAATCACCATCATGTTCAAACCTGGAATTCAGTATATAGATAAAAATGGTACACATAATGTTGGTGTCATAGAAAGAAAGGGAGAGTGGGGAAATAAGTGTAGACCCTACAATATCATCCCTGTTCATGTCACCTGCTTTTTGAGGCCTACCAGGGTGGCTTGACAGGTCAGGGTGGCAGGCCTGACCTCCTGGATGGACTTACCTAACCTCCTGCCCATCAGGCCTGTTACAGAAGACTATGAGCGGGTTTCCCAGACAATGATTAAGCATTGTCCTGGACAACAACAACAAAATTCAATGGAGAAACTGTGTAGTGCCTTTTATTTCCCTCTGACATTATATCAGATTTAAAAAAAAAATTAAACACACAATTTTACATTTGGATCACATACATCTATGCTCTAACTAAACTAAACTATGATAGAAATTCCAATAGTAGTGTGTCTTAATTAAAATAAATTCAATGTTTTCAATGAAGATCTCCATTTTGTCATGTTTTTCCAACTTCTAGAAAGATTTTAACCCACTTAATCCCAAAAAGCTTTCACCATCATTTTAAAGCCCTAGTTTTTTTTGTTACTTGAGAAAGTAATTTCTGAAGATTCTTCAAGAGGTACATGCTGGTTTAAGGTCAACCCTGTAACTTGAACTGAATTCTAGTTTTAATATGGTAAAACTATTCCTTTAAATGTTTTTATTTCAAAAGTACCATTTAACATCTTTATAGTCACTTTTAGAGTAATTCTTTGTAATTTATCCTCTTGAGATGGGAAAACATGTATGTCATGAAGTGGAATATGTGCTCTTCATAACAGAAAGCTTTTGGGGGACAAAATTACACTATCCAAAAGGCACTCTATTAATTGATTGACCCCTCTCTACAAAATTCATTTTAGTCCAGTGCTAGGCTCCTAAGAAAATCTGAATGGCACTTCCATTATTGAATCATGAAATAGATAGGCTTTTGCAATGGTATTCAAATCCTACCCAGGAGGTGCGGAGTACTGCTGGTTTTATGTTCTAACATAATTAATAATACCCACCTGGTGTCCCAGGTCTAAGTCAGTCCATGATTAGAGGGGAATAATAAAAGAAAAGCAGTGATACTTGCTTGGAGATCCAGATTTGAATTTGGGGGGGCAATAGTATAACCTGATGTCATCCTATTGTTCGGTACAACTTGGTAGCTAAAAATGACATTAGCCCTTTAAATCAATGTCAATTGAAAGCCACACCCACACAATTGATTGCTGAAGCATCTATAAGTCAGGCCCATTCTACAACTTGTTTTGTGATTTAGGTTAGTGGGCTCTTGTGGTGTGATTTTGACAAATCTGGTTTAGCTAAAACTTAATGGTTGAGATAAAATATTTTTGACTGTTTGCACTTGTGATTTACATGAAGAATCTGTTGAACTGTTTCAGGATTTGGTCAAGTGTTCATTCCTCAATTACATTCCATTTGTAGCTGCTGAAAAATGGTAAGCTGAAGTTTACTACTATGCTTTGGCATCTTACTAATTTAGTGATCTTTTCTAATCTAATACCCATTTTGAGCTTTCCTCTGGAGTTATGTCTGTGCCAGTGGAGGCTATTGCAGAGAGGATGGCTCATAATGGTTGGGACTGCATCAAATGCATGTAAACTGTGTCTTGTATTTGATACCATTCTGCTACAGCCATTGCATGAGCCTGTCTTCCCCAATTAAGGTGCACCAACCTCCTGTGGTTTGCACTAGTATTCAGGCCAAAAGTACATTTTAAGTTGAGCAACTGTCATGACCCCAAATAGTTGGGCTACAACATGCAATATAGCACTGTTTGAAAATGGTAGGCTATGCACTTAAAATCCAGTTACTCTTGTCTTGACAGAGGGAGTGCATTTCTATACACATTGGCCAAGCAGGTGTCCAGATGGGCAATGTATGTTGGGAGTTGTATTGCCTGGAGCATGGTATCCAACCAGATGGGAGACTACATGAATCCAGTACTGCGTCCCTGGCTGATTCCTCGTTTGGTACCTTCAGTGAGACTGGCGGTGGGAAATATGTTCCCAGGGCTGTCTTCATAGATTTGTAGCCTACAGTTGTGGGTAAGGAACATATAGTTGTATAGCTAGCTATACAACCCCAATGGTAAGAAATGGCATGGTGTACATTGACATGTATTGTTTGTACAGCACCTTGTTTAAAAAATATATTTAACACTAGTCTTTTCTGCATATGCCAATATAATGTATTTTAGATGAAATAAGGAATGGACACTACCGTCAGGTTTATCACCCTGAACAACTCATCAGTGGCAAGGAGGATGCTGCCAATAACTACGCACGTGGCCATTACACAATTGGTAAGGAGATTGTGGAATCTGTACTGGACAGAATTTGTAAAATGGTGAGTGGTTCACTCTCTAGTAGCAAGTCCCACCATGGTGCAATTTGGATAAATTGTTAATGAGTGCTCGTTTTCCTCAGGCTGACCCGTGCATTGGACTACAAGGATTCCTTATTTTGTAGTTTGAGGTGGGACTGGCTCTGGCTTCGCTCTTAATGGAGCGCCTGTCTGTAGATTACGGGAAGAAGTCCAAACTGGAATTCTCAGTCTAACCTGCACCCCAAGTGTCCACGGCAGTTGTGGAGCCCTACAACTCCATCCTGACAACGCATACCACTCTGGAGCACTCGGATTGCTCTTTCATGGTGGACAATGAGGCCATCTTTGACATCTGCAAGCATAATCTTGGTGTGGAGCGTCCATTTTACACCAATCTGAACCGCCTCGTTGCCCAGATCGTCGTCTCAATTACTGCCTCTTTGTGCTTTGATGGCGCACTCAATGTGGATCTGACAGAGTTCCACACCAACCTGGTTCCTTACCCCCGTATCCACTTCCCCCTGGTCACTTATGCTCCCATCATCTCAGCAGAAAGGGCCTATCACAAGCAACTCTCTGTTCCTGAGATCACAAATGCCTGCTTTGAACCGGCTAACCAGATGGTAAAGTGTGATCCCAGGCATGGCAAGTACATGGCCTGCTGCTTGCTGTACTGTGGTGACGTAGTGCCCAAAGATGTCAACGCAGCCATCGCCCATATCAAGACCCGCAAATCCATCCAATTTATCCCATCGCCCATATCAAGACCCGCAAATCCATCCAATTTGTGGATTGGTGTCCGACAGGGTTCAAGGTCAACTACCAGCCGCCTGGGGGTGATCTGGCCAAGGTGCAGAGAACTGTGTGCATGCTGAGTAAAACCACAGCTATTGCAGAGTCGGAATCATTGGAGTCGTCTGGACCACAAGTTTGACCTGATGTATGCCAGGCGGGCCTTTTTTTTTTTTTTACCTTTATTTAACTAGGCAAGTCAATTAAGAACACATTCTTATTTTCAATGACGGCCTGGGAACAGTGGGTTAACTGCCTGTTCAGGGGCAGAACGACAGATTTGTACCTTGTCAGCTCGGGGGTTTGAACTCGCAACCTTCCGGTTACTAGTCCAACGCTCTAACCACTAGGCTACGCTGCCGCCCCACATACCTTTGTGTGCCTTTGTGCACTGTGGGTGAAGGCATGGAGGAGTTCTCTGAGGCCAGAGAGGACATGGCTGCTCTGGAGAAGGATTATGAAGAGGTGGGGGCAGACTCTGGTGATGGTTGTGAGGCGGAAGAGGATGAATACTAAATCTGCCTCCCAACCAGCATTTCTACTTGTTCTCCAAGCAGCCTCTTGTCTAATTATAATAAAACTCTGTTTGAATTCTTGCATGTGTCATTTACTTTAGATTTTTTTTTTACTTGATAAAGCTGATTTGGTTGGCAAGTGTGAATGTGTATAACTGGAATGAAAAGGTCCTGGAATGGTGCATTAGCTTTGTGGGTGGCATGTAAATTGGTCTGGAAGATTAGCGCTTGACAAGATGGCCGGAGTTGTTGGTACATCTGCACTGAACATTTTGTGTGCATTCTGACTACTTGACTGTAGTGAAGCCTTAAACCGTGCATCTTGCACCATTAACTATGATGGGTAGGAATATCTTAATTGACTAGTATAAATCAACCTTTGTCAATGGGACCACAACCTGTCCGTGACTGCACATTATGCATTACGTTGACAAGATTGACCCTGATAATGCACTTTGTGCATATTGCAGGAGCTCAGCTGTGTCATCTAGTGGTTGCCTGATTAATATTGCAAATAGGAGAAAAAAAGTAACTTTTGCATTACGTAAGTTAAATTATACCCAGTTATCATTGTAGAGCTACATTTATATAAATCGACACCTTGAAAGATTAGCATATGGTATTTTTCAAAGACAACATTTGTACTACGTTGGAAAAAGTGCCAAGTTATGCCACCACACCCCTGAGCTGCTCCACCCTGTTAATATCGGGCAGACTGTATCCGCGCATGAGGTCTAATACCAAAAGGCTGAGACGGCTTGTAGACAAACTATCAGACTACTGAACACGAACTGGGCTGACCACCTGCACTGTAGCATACATTCATGCTACGCACGCAACTACTGCTACCAGACTCTGATAATAGCTAAATACTAAATGTAAACATTTATCCCGTTTCCCCAAAACACTAAATATTGGACTATAAATTGTTCCTGTATTATACAAATTGTTTTGTTCTATTCTACTGTGCCATTTACTTAGTATGATCTTGTATTTCTTGTGGCAAAGTACCTCGTTTACTGGCTGCTTGAGCCATCTCCATTGTAGCTAATTTGTTCCTAAGAAAAAAAAAGTTGCTGACAGTTGAGCATTGCTGCAACGTCAGAGAACAGACACAGAAAAAACAAGGTAATTGTACTTTTGTTAACGCGCGATAATTTAAGACATATGAATCGATTTATATAAACGTGTTATAAGATACAAAAAGAAAAAGCCATTTTACACTTACAATCTCAAAATAAATGAGCGTTAACTCATTTGCAATTGATCTAGCTACTGTTAGTTAGCTAACGTTAGCTATCCATGCAGTTTCCAATATGAGTGATTTCGCTAGCTAGCTAGTAAAAAGTTTGCTAACAAAGTTGCTTTTCGCCCTTGCCCCACTAACGAGCTAATTTGAAACTATATATGTATATATATTCAGACAACTGTTTCAAGTAGAACGTTTTGTTTCAAATTGAGTTGGTTAATTGAATGAGAGGATAACTATTTTGCTAAAACATAAAGCTAACTAACCATCTATGCTAGCCTTACAATTGATCATGCTAACTAGACTAGCTAGCTTGTCAAACTCCGTTGGAACACAGTTTGGTTGGGTTATGGCTTGCAAGTATGACTTTATTTGTATTCATCAGATAATAGTACCCAGCTAGCTAAGTAATCTGATATTTTTCAAACAGGACATTAATTATATACTGTAACAAGTGTGTATGTCATCTAAACACGTAATAGTTTTGGAGTTAGCCGAATGACACGTCAGTGACCATACCCAGCTAAATAACAACTCTTATTTCTCTTAAGTATTTTAGATTGAACGCCTTTTGGATGTTCATTATGCTAACCAAACGATTTTCAAGTAGCTAGTACTTAAATGTAAGTGTGAATAGATTTAATTTATTAAATTGTCTCCATCTCCACATATCTGAGTTAGGTACCACACATTCTGTCTACTGAAACTATATTCATACCAGCTTGGCTCTATGCCTAACTAGACCTAAAAGGTGGCTTTATTAATGGTCTTCAATTGTTGCTTACTTAAGCACAACTGGACCCCTAACCCTTTTACGGTGAAATGAAGGTACTCTATTCAGCACCTAGATATTTTTTGTTCCATTTCTAATTTCCAGACTAGTGCTATGCCTAAAAGAAATAGGATAATTAAAGCTTTTACACCGCGGTGTATCTGTGAGTGTGCTATGTTGAACTGTGGGGGGCACGTGAAGAGCGAAGTTTGCTTATAGACGAGGCTAGTTTACTGTAGTGTGAAGTACAGTTTGATGCCACTGTAACTGCCACATAGGAATGCCCTACAGGCTACATGCACATAGAGCTGTTGAACAGCACATGTTTCTACAACACTAATTAGGCCCTAAGATCATGTTCAAAGGTCCTCAGCAAGCATATGACTTATGTTGACTCTGTTCAAGGCTTCCCTTCTAAGAATTAGGCTTTATCATGTCTTTGTATTACTATCATGTGCATATCTTCTGTTTGGTGCCGGTAACTTGCCGCTCCGGTTTTGAAATGTCTTCGTGATCCTACTTTGCAGATGTGTGCTCTGTCAGATAAGAACAAAAAAAAGCTACCGATTGAGTAAAATAAATGAATTCCATGTTCTGCAAATGTCTTGATTTTCATCTTGTTGAGTTGAACATAGCCCCCCCCCCCCCCCACTGGCTCTCTCAATCTGGCTCTCTGTCTGTTTATTCTCTGTGCTTCAACAGTAAACAGGTCTGCCTTGTTTGGCGTCGTTAGAAGCAGGCAGCACACCCTGGCTTAAAGTCAGACAGAGGAATGGTTAGTCCAAAGGCAATCCTTCCCTACCTTGTTTTTCAAGAACTTACCTAACCTAACGCCCAACTGCCAGAGGCACAATGTTTGCTCTACGGTGCCTCATTTGGGAAGAAGTAATGATATAGCCTACTTAAGAGATAATGAATTGGTTGACTTTACCTGTTTTCTCTCCTGCCTAGAGGGAAGATGAGTCAAAGCGAGCAGCAACAGCAGGATGAAATCCCAGCATACCTCAAAGATGAGCATCCAGCAGGTCAGTTCAGTCTCTTTAGTTGCCAAAAACAAGCTGATGAACATTGAATGGACAATGATAACACGTATTGTACACTGACACTAATGAAGGAGGCTACGTAACAGTAACTTGAATGCCATCCTATCACTGAAGATCTTATTAATAGGCCTAACTACAGTAAACCTGAACTTTTTTAAATGTCCTCAAAAATTTGATGTCTGAGTGAATCTTAATATGTCTGAGGCATTTTTATTTGTACCAATAGGTGGCATTACTGTTCCATCTTCTGCATTGTTAGTGGCTCTACAGTTTCTGTCTAGCCCACCACACACTGATACCTTTGTCATTAGAAGCAATGAGGGCTATTGAGGGCCATCGTAACTATATTTAGCTTTATCTTTCTAGTGGAGCTATTACTCTATCATGTGGTCACAATAGACCATTCTAAGCAGAAGACATGGTTCAATGACACAAACTTCCATGTAGGAGCCTATTCATCATTCTATTGTGGCACTGTCTGTACAATGTGGAAGAGAGCTTTTTCCATGAACTGGGGAAGTTGCTCTGTTCCTCTGCTTAACTTCTCTCAACAATAACACCCTATTGTCTCTCATCAGACGGTAACAAGGATCACCCCGCGCCCCAGCCAGGCATGTTCTCCAGAGTGACTGGAGGACTCTTCAGTGTCACTAAAGGTGCTGTGGGAGCCACTGTGGGTGGGGTGTCCTGGATAGGAGGGAAGAGCTTCGACCTGACCAAGACCGCTGTCACCTCAGTGGCCGCTGTACCTGGCATTGGGGTGGGGCTGGTGAAAGGAGGGGTGTGTGCTGTAGCTGGATGTGTGTCTGCAGTAGGCTCAGCGGTGGCCAATAAAGTTCCTATTGGAGGAGGCAAGAAGAAGGACAAGTCTGACTGAGGAGGGGACGGACGGCGATGCCGTTTTGGGTCTCATGTCTGTTTCGCCTACAGTGTGGAGGGTCCTGGAGGGCTACAGAGGATTCAAAGTCGTGTGTGTGTTCTCTTTTTGTGGAGGCCTACACTCTGATCCGCAAGTTTCTATGGACCACTCTCGTTATGTGGCGGCCTGGTCACAGAGGGGGAGACTAAATAAGTGGCTTCCTGGTCAGTAGTGCAGGGGCCACCCCACCCGTCTTTGTCTGCAATAATAACCAGTGCCTCAAACTGTTGGAATATGAAATGACTGACTGTGAATGTTGGATTTACTCTGTAGATAAAAACCAGCCAAGAAAATATTAGGCCTATTTTATTGCTTAGTATTTGTTCTATCTCCTGGCCGCTGTTTAAGAAACAGGCCAAGAACATTTTCACAATGTTTAAAGCGGTGTTCATGTTCATTGCTGTGTTTGGCAGTCAGACAATCAGTGATCGATGCCTCTCATGGGGGGGGGGTTTGGTGCTGGGACTGCACAGGGGGTTACTACCTTGACCCCTGAGCAGAGGTGTGGTTCAGATCGAAGAAGCCAGCACCGGGCTGCTCCAACCACCGAGGCAGCGCTTTGTTTTGAAAAGCAATGGTGACGGCGGGGAGTTGATGGCTGCACTCCATCTCTCTGATTGATTCTATTTCTGAGATTACGGACTCTATGCGTCTGGGGCCCAGCCGCTCAGCCTTGGTGCTCTTTCCCACAACAAAACTCATCACTCTCCCACCCCTCCCCAATAATTACAGCGGCACACTGGGGTTTCAACGCTACCTGCAAGGGCTATGGTAGACTGAACACTGCTAGGGAAGTCGATGTTCCTGACTAGATGTTTATGCTGGTGGATATTGTTTTCTTTTGTTTTTTCTTCTTCCCCTGTAAAGTATACGATTTATATCTCAAACTCCCCATTCCTGATGTGAGGGGATTTTTTTTTTTTTTTTTTCATAGGGATATTATTTCTCCACCAGGGAAATTCTCTAAAGTGGACATGTTCATTTCCATTCATCTTTTTCATCTTCAGAAAACGCACTCTGGTGCAAGTAATGTAACCTTATGTTTTTCAATGACAAAGTAGTTTTAGGATCCGTTTCCCCTTTGATGGTATGGACTCTTCATTTTTTCACTGATGGTGCGTTGAATCACAGAGCTCTGTCACTGCTGTTCCTTCCTCTCTCGCTATATTTTGATCTTTCACTTTACAGCAAGGTGCCTTATTCCCACAAGAAAGCCTGAACTAAAGTAACTTATTCATTTTTTTAACCTACCACTAATATATCTATCATCTTATTCCGTAGTCCACATGTTGTTCTACTGCCAAAAAACAAACTAGCCTACTTTAGCATTAACCATTTCTGAATACATTTAAGGAGTTGTCTTTTTCCATTGTTTGTATTAGAAATAAAATGTATTCATATTATTAATATACAGTTCCAGTCAAGTATGGACACCCTTTGCCTTGATGACAGCTTTGCACACTCGTGGCATTCTCTCAACCAGCTTCATGAGGTAGCTATTTGGAATGCATTTTAATTAACAGATGTGCCTTGTTAAAAGTACATTTTGGGAATTTCTAGGTTTGAGCCAATCAGTTGTGTTGTGACAAGGTATGGGTGGTATACAGAAGATACCCCTTTTTGGTAAAACACCAAGTCCATATTATGGCAAGAACCACTCAATTAAGCAAAGAGAAATGACAGTACATCATTAGTTTAAGACATGAAGGTCAGTCAATATGGAACATTTCATCAACTTTGAAAGTGTCTTCAAGTGCAGTCGCAAAAACCATCAAGCACTATGATGAAACTGGCTCTCATGAGGACCGCCACAGGAAAAGACCCAGAGTTACCTCTGCTGCGGAGGATAAGTTCATTAGAGTTACCAGCCTCAGAAATTGCATCCCAAATAAATGCTTCACAGAGTTCAAGTACAAGACACATCTCAACATTAACTGTTCAGAGGAGACTGTGTGAATCATGCCTTCATGGTTGAATTGCTGCAAAGAAACCACTATTAAAGGACACCAATAATAAGAATAGACTTGCTTGGACCAAGAAACACTGGCAACGGATATTAGACATGTGGAAATCTGTCCTTTGGTCTGATTTTTAGCCATGTCTTTGAGAGATGCAGAGAAGGTGACCGGATGATCTCGGCATGTGGTTCCCACCGTGAAGCATGGAGGAGGAGGTGTGATAGTGTGGGCTGCTTTGCTGGTGACACTGATTTATTTAGAGTTCAAGGCAAGCTTAACCAGCATGGCTACCACAGCATTCTGCAGTGAAACGCCATCCCAGCTGGTTTGCGCTTAGTGGGACTATCATTTGTCTTTCAACAGGATAATGACCCAACAAACCTCCAGGCTGTGTAAGGGATATTTGACCAAGAAGGAGTGCTACATCAGATGACCTGGCCTCCACAATCACCCAATCTCAACCCAATTGAGGTGGTTTGGAATGAGTTGGACCGCAGAGTGAAGGAAAAGCAGCCAGCAAGTACTCAGCATATGTGGGAACTCCTTCAAGACTGCTGGAAAAGCATTTCAGGTGAAGCTGGTTGAGAGAATGCCAAGAGTGTGCAAAGCTGTCATCAAGGGAAAGGGTGGCTACTTTGAAGAATCTAAAATCTATTAAAATTTGTTTAACACTTTTTTTGGTTACTACATGATTCCATATGTGTTATTTCATAGTTTTGATGTCTTCACTATTTTTCTACAATGTAGAAAATAATACAAATAAAGAAAAACCCTTGAATGAGTAGGTGTGTCCAAACTTTTGACTGGTACTGTAGTTCTCTACCAAAGTATTTGACTATTAATCAGTGGATTCTTAAAATTGGGTGTGTAACATCACATGGATATTTCTTGTGTTCATGATTTGTCTATAATTTTATGGAAAAATGAATGAGCCTCAGAGCAGTTGTTTTGCCCGTTTGTCATTAAGGTTTGACGGTGTGAATAGGAACTAGGATAATCAGTTGTTTCCTATTTGTTTGGCTTGTCAACACTGCAGAGATTAATTTCTGTAGCCCCCTCCCCTAGCTCCTACCTCTGTTTTCTAATCTAAAATGTCTGTATAGTCAATATAACAGTAGAGCCACCTAGCCTGTAAAATTGGCTGCCTAATCCCAAATCTGACCCTTAGGCACTTTGTGTAGATGTGAGAGGATTGGATTACGCAATATGTTAATAGTGCCACATTTCCCTCTAATATAGCTCTCCAATCCTTTCAGGTCTACACACATGCATAGGGGGTTGAGCCTAGGGGTCGATTTGGAAATAAACATTTGTGGTTCACCTCCACCATGTCCCTTTTACTTACTCTGTATCTAGTCTTCTGTGAACACCAAATGGGTAAGGGCTAAGTGAAGGGTTTTAGAGTCCGAAATATTATATATTATATTTATTTTCAAAGCCAAACTGGTGGACGTTTCATCTTGATATTTCAGCAACAGAGCAGTAAATAAGCCCATTTGAGTACAGTTCCAGAGTCCAGTTGTAATGTCAGTATACTGTCTGATAGTCTACTCTCAGGATGAGGCAACCTCAGGCTGTCACACTGGAATGACTGATTCCTCACCACGCTACGTAGACATAGGCAAACAGTTGTGGGAATACAGACCTTTCACACTTTTCCAAAGCAGTTGAACACTGAGTATACCGTAGGAAGACTTTCATAATATTGAGTTGAGCCCAGAACAGACTAAATTTGTCAGGGCGAGAACTCTACAAGTTGTCAAGTGTTCCACAGGGATGCTGGCCCCTGTTGTCGCTAATGCTTCCCACAGTTGTGTCAAGTTGGCTGGATGTCCTTTGGGTGGTAGACCATTCTTGATACACACAGGAAATTGTTGGCTGTGAAAAACCCAGCAGCGTTGCAGTTCTTGACACAAACTGGTGCGCCTGGCACCTACTACCATACCCCGTTCAAAGGTACTTAAATCTTTTGTCTTGTCCATTCACCCTCTGAATGACACACATACACTATCCATGTCTCAATTGTCTCCAGGCTTAAAAATCGTTCTTTAACCTGTCTCTTCCCCTTCACCTACAACCATTTGAAGTGGATTTAACAAGTGACATCAATATGGGATCATAATTCTCACCTGGATTCACCTGGTCAGTCTGTCATGGAAAGAGCAGGTGTATTTTATGTTTTTTTTATACTCTATATACTGTATGACACTCACATAAAAACAAATTACTTGTAGAGAATGAATTACCAAATGTTGAATGATATGACTTAAGGTTGAGCAGTTTTTTTTTTTACGGATGAAGCATGTGTTTCAGTAGGAAAGTACAACTGTGAAATGGTACTAGATTTTCTATAGAATCTGCATGTCCATGACTCTCAGCATGAACTGTGTTAGTGCAGCATTTCAAGTCCAAATGTTCTCAATCTCAAACCTTTTGTCTTAGAAATGTGTCTGTTTCTCACTTATTATGAGGAAGAGGTGGTGAGAAATCTAGAATGGATCTCCCCTGCCATCTAGACAGTCTAGAATTCACACACTTACGTCAATGTGTAACTGGGAAGCCCAGTTCTTCTTCCCTGTTCCACTGTCTATCAGTGCCTGGAGGGAATTGACGTGCGGCAGCTTCACACAGGGACTGTAACCTTGAGCCCCCTGTGCATTAGTCGTATGAGTTAGTGGCGATACCGTAGCTTTCACACTCGGCGGATGAAGGAGATGAAATGCCCCAGCCTTTTCCTCAGCTGCTAACAAGGTTGTGATTCAACCTTTTGGAGGAATCAATAATGAGGCCCATTGGTGCGAAGTCCAGGACCTAGAGATTTTACACTTCATAGACCCAATTTAAGTGGTGGCTGCTGAGAGCGAGGCTAAGGTGACTGTTCCAAGAGTGAAGAAGAAATAAATCACTTATACCTTTTTATATCACTGCTCACTGTTCCGCTTAACACGGTCATAATACCTCTTGACCATCATAGAAACAGAATCTAAGTAGACTTATGTGGATCATTGTAACTAGCGGTTGATTAATTATGTGTGATTAAAATATGCTTTAAATCTGAGACCTTGCCTAATTCTTTTTAATTGACCAGACTTGGAAGTTTGTTTCGACCCAAGAATCATAGATGGGGAAGATTAATTAAGTGGTCTTTTTTGCCTTTTCTCTGTTGTCCCCATTTAATTACCCTAACCTGGCCTGATTACAGACACTGGGTACCTTCATGAATAGAAATCAGTACATTTACATTTAAGTCATTTAGCAGACGCTCTTATCCAGAGCGACTTACAAATTGGTGAATTCACCTTCTGACATCCAGTGGAACAGCCACTTTACAATAGTGCATCTAAATCATTTAAGGGGGGGGTGAGAAGGATTACTTATCCTATCCTAGGTATTCCTTGAAGAGGTGGGGTTTCAGGTGTCTCAGGAAGGTGGTGATTGACTCCGCTGTCCTGGCGTCGTGAGGGAGTTTGTTCCACCATTGGGGGGCCAGAGCAGCGAACAGTTTTGACTGGGCTGAGCGGGAACTGTACTTCCTCAGTGGTAGGGAGGCGAGCAGGCCAGAGGTGGATGAACGCAGTGCCCTTGTTTGGGTGTAGGGCCAGTAGAGAGCTAACTAGGGAATAAGGGAGATATATGCCTCAGGGGTATTCAATTTCCTAGACGCAGATGTGGTTCATTGAAAAAGACTTCTCCAAAATGGTTGTTTGCTAAAGCCAGACTTAAATGGTCGGTGACAGATGATCCTGCACCAGTATTTGAAAATCTATGTCGTATTTCACAGAACCAAGTCAACTCAGACTCAATAGGCTTCAATGAAAGCTGACCAGGTGAAGAGCCAATTTGGCCACCTAATCTCTGGGATTAACTAACAGGCCTGTGATAATGAGATCACCTCAAATAGCATCAGAATCTCATTGTCCCCTGCTGCCGGGCTGCCATGAGTTTCATGACTCTTAATTCAGAAAAATAACTATCAACGTCTATACACTTCTGTAAATCGCTCTGGATAAGAGCGTCTGCTAAATGGTTAAAATATGTAAAGATATATACAGTATGTGTGTGTACATATACACTGCTCAAAAAAATAAAGGGAACACTAAAATAACACATCCTAGATATGAATGAAATATACATATTAAATACTTTTTTCTTTACATAGTTGAATGTGCTGACAACAAAATCACACAAAAATGATCAATGGAAATCAAATGTATCAACCCATGGAGGTCTGGATTTGGAGTCACACTCAAATTAAAGTGGAAAAACACACTACAGACTGATCCAACTTTGATGTAATGTCCTTAAAACAAGTCAAAATGAGGCTCAGTAGTGTGTGTGGCCTCCACGTGCCTGTATGACCTCCCTACAATGCCTGGGCATGCTCCTAATGAGGTGGCGGATGTTCATGCTGGAGGATGTTGCAGGCAGCAGAACGTTCTCCACGGCGTCTCCAGACTGTCACGTCTGTCACATGCTCAGTGTGAACCTGCTTTCATCTGTGAAGAGCACAGGGCGCCAGTGGCGAATTTGCCAATCTTGGTGTTCTCTGGCAAATGAAAAACGTCCTGCACGGTGTTGGGCTGTAAGTACAACCCCCACCTGTGGACGTCGGGCCCTCATACCACCCTCATGTGGCCTGCTGGAGGTCATTTTGCAGGGCTCTGGCAGTGCTCCTCCTTGCACAAAGGCGGAGGTAGCGGTCCTGCTGCTGGGTTGTTGCCCTCCTACGGCCTCCTCCACGTCTCCTGATGTACTGGCCTGTCTCCTGGTAGCGCCTCCATGCTCTGGGCACTACGCTGACAGACACAGCAAACCTTCTTGCCACAGCTCGCATTGATGTGACATCCTGGATGAGCTGCACTACCTGAGCCACTTGTGTGGGTTGTAGACTCCGTCTCATGCTACCACTAGAGTGAAAGCACCGCCAGCATTCAAAAGTGACCAAAACATCAGCCAGGAAGCATAGGAACTGAGAAGTGGTCTGTTGTTGCTACCTGGAGAACCACTCCTTTATTGGGGGTGTCTTGCTAATTGCCTATAATTTCCACCTGTTGTCTATTCCATTTGCACAACAGCATGTGAAATTTATTGTCAATCAGTGTTGCTTCCTAAGTGGACAGTTTGATTTCACAGAAGTGTGATTGATTTGGAGTTACATTGTGTACAGCAGTGTATATACAGTGCCTTGCGAAAGTATTCGGCCCCCTTGAACTTTGCGACCTTTTGCCACATTTCAGGCTTCAAACATAAAGATATAAAACTATTTTTTTGTGAAGAATCAACAACAAGTGGGACACAATCATGAAGTGGAACGACATTTATTGGATATTTCAAACTTTTTTAACAAATCAAAAACTGAAAAATTGGGCGTGCAAAATTATTCAGCCCCTTTACTTTCAGTGCAGCAAACTCTCTCCAGAAGTTCAGTGAGGATCTCTGAATGATCCAATGTTGACCTAAATGACTAATGATGATAAATACAATCCACCTGTGTGTAATCAAGTCTCCGTATAAATGCACCTGCACTGTGATAGTCTCAGAGGTCCGTTAAAAGCGCAGAGAGCATCATGAAGAACAAGGAACACACCAGGCAGGTCCGAGATACTGTTGTGAAGAAGTTTAAAGCCGGATTTGGATACAAAAAGATTTCCCAAGCTTTAAACATCCCAAGGAGCACTGTGCAAGCAATAATATTGAAATGGAAGGAGTATCAGACCACTGCAAATCTACCAAGACCTGGCCGTCCCTTTAAACTTTCAGCTCATACAAGGAGAAGACTGATCAGAGATGCAGCCAAGAGGCCCATGATCACTCTGGATGAACTGCAGAGATCTACAGCTGAGATGGGAGACTCTGTCCATAGGACAACAATCAGTTGTATATTGCACAAATCTGGCCTTTATGGAAGAGTGGCAAGAAGAAAGCCATTTCTTAAAGATATCCATAAAAAGTGTCGTTTAAAGTTTGCCACAAGCCACCTGGGAGACACACCAAACATGTGGAAGAAGGTGCTCTGGTCAGATGAAACCAAAATTGAACTTTTTGGCAACAATGCAAAACGTTATGTTTGGCGTAAAAGCAACACACCATCCCCACTGTCAAATATGGTGGTGGCAGCATCATGGTTTGGGCCTGCTTTTCTTCAGCAGGGACAGGGAAGATGGTTAAAATTGATGGGAAGATGGATGGAGCCAAATACAGGACCATTCTGGAAGAAAACCTGATGGAGTCTGCAAAAGACCTGAGACTGGGACGGAGATTTGTCTTCCAACAAGACAATGATCCAAAACATAAAGCAAAATCTACAATGGAATGGTTCAAAAATATACATATCCAGGTGTTAGAATGGCCAAGTCAAAGTCCAGACCTGAATCCAATCGAGAATCTGTGGAAAGAACTGAAAACTGCTATTCACAAATGCTCTCCATCCAACCTCACTGAGCTCGAGCTGTTTTGCAAGGAGGAATGGGAAAAAATTGCAGCCTCTTGATGTGCAAAACTGATAGAGACATACCCCAAGCGACTTACAGCTCTAATCTCAGCAAAAGGTGGCGCTACAAAGTATTAACTTAAGGGGGCTGAATACTTTCGCAAGGCACTGTATGTACACACACACACACAGAGTGAGCTCCAAAAGTATTGGGACAATCACACTGGTTGTTTTGGCTCTGTTCTCCAGCACTTTTGATTTTAAATGGTTAAAGTGCAGACTGTCAGCTTTAATTTTAGGGTATTTTCATCCATATCGGTTGAACTGTTTAGAAATTACAACACTTTTTGTACATAAGTCCCCAAAAGTATTTAATTCACTTATGTGTATTAAAGTAGTGATAAATTAAGCATTTGATCCAATATTCATAGTATGCAATGACTACATCAAGCTTGCGACTCTACAAATGTGTTGGATGCATTTGCTGTTTGTTTTGGTTGTGTTTCAGATTATTTTGTGCCCAATAGAAATTAATGAAAATAATGTATTGCATCATTTGAGAGTCACTTTTATTGTAAATAAGAATATGTTTCTAAACACTTCTACATTAATGTGGATGCTTCCATGATTACGGATAATCCCAAATTAATTGTGAATGATGATGAGTAAAAAAGTTAAAGGCATAAATATCAACCCCCCCCCCAAAATGCTAACCTCCCCTGTTATTGTAATAGTGGGAGCTTAGCGTGTCTTTGGGTTATGATATTTGTGTGTCTGTGACTCATTAGAAATGGATCTGACCTTACTTCACAGATAGATGACAAACTCAATGTATTCAAGGCCGAGACGGAGAGCTCTATACTGACATTGAGAGGACCCAGAAGAATAGGTAAACCTACTGCAGTAGCGCAGATGACAGGCCTACCTATGTCCTCACAGTCCAGGATCAAGGGCCTTGTCACATACTGTAACTGTGGAATGTGTGACGCAGTGTGGGTTAAAATAATAGAGGAACTCAGTGAAGAAAGTCCTTTGATGAAGCTGTAATAATTTTGAGGAACAACTACAGAAATGCTTAAAGTAACACGGCGGAAAACTGAACAAAGTCTCCTGAATGTAGTAAAATGGCAAATTCCCCCTCTGGGTTCCAGATCAGTTTTCCTCTGAACATGTTTGGTTTCATAAGACTAATCAGTGCAAGAGAGTTTGTTTAAAAATAAGAAGGTCAATGCAGGTAGTCCGGGTAGCCATTTGATGAGCTATTTAGCAGTCTTATGGCTTGGGGATAGAAGCTGTTCAGGGTCCTTTTGGTCTCAGACTTGGTGCACTTTTACCGTTTTCCATGTGATAGCAGATAGAACAGTCTATAGCTTGGGTGGCTGGGAGCTCGGCCCCAGTGATGTACTGAGTCATGCTCATCACCCTCTATAGTGCCTTGCAGCCACATGCCTTGCAGTTGCCATACCAAGCGTTGATGCAGCCAGGCAAGATACTCTCAATGGTGCAGCTGTAGAACTTTTTGAGGATCTAAGAGGCCATGCCAAATCTTTTCAGCCTCCTGAGGGGGAAGAGGTGCTGTCGTGCCCTCTTCACAACTGTGTGGTTGTGTGTGAACCATGTTACTTCCTTAGTGATGTGGACTCCAAGGATCTAGAAGCTCTTGACCCGCTCTACTACAGCCCCATCAATGTGGAGGGGGCATGCTCGCCCCTCCTTTTCCTGTATTCCAAAATCAGCTCCTTTTGTCTTTCTGACGTCGAAGGAGAGGTTGTTGTCCTGGCACAACGGTGCTAGGTCTCTGGTCTCCTCCCTATTGTCTGCCTCATCTTCATCGGTGATCAGTCCTACCACCGTTGTGTTGTCAGCAAACATAATGATGGTGTTGGAGTCGTGCCTGGCCGTGCAGTCAAGAGTGAACAGGGAGTACAGGAGGGAACTGAGGGGGCCCGTGTTGATGGTCAGTGTGGCCGATATGTTGTTACCTACCTTCAACGCTTGGGGGCAGCCGTAAGGAAGTCTAAGATCCAGTTGCAGAGGGATGTGTTCAGTCATAGGGTCCTTAGCTTAGTGATGAGCTTGGAGGTCACTAAAATGTTGAACACTGAGCTGTAGTTAATGAACAGCATTCTCACATAGGTGTTCCTTTTGTCTAGGTGGGAAAGGGCAGTGTGGAATGTAATAGAGTTTGCGCCATCTGTGGATGTGTTGGGGTGATATGTGAATTGGAGTGGGTCCAGGGTTTCTGGGATAATGGTGTTGATGTGAGCCATGACCAGCCTTTCAAAGCATTTCATGGCTACAGATGTGACTGTTGGAGTGGTAGATGAAGGGGAGAAGACAGGTTAGAGAAGGATTTTTAAGCCTTGTGACAATTGAGATGGATTATGTGTGCCATTTAGAGACTGAATGGGCAAGACAAAAGATTTAAGTGCATTTGAACGGGGTTTGGTAGCAGGTGCAGTGGCAATTTCAGCATGTAAATCTTGGGGGTGGGTGGGACCGTAGGATAGATAAAGGGGACATATAAGCAGACAATAAAAGCTCTTCAAATATTCAATGATTGCATTTATCAAAAACAGGTTATAGGGTACATGTGCACCACCAAGTCAGAACAGTAGAAAAAATTAAGAAGTGAAAATGGACAAAATTATTAGGGAGAGGCACATGGGCTACTAACAGCTTACTACACAACATACACTTAGTATTACTGTCTTAGCTACAGTATACATATCTCCCTGGCATATTACATTATTTATGCAGCAGCATACAATACATTTGTGGACTCACCTTATTGTGCTGTGCTCACTTGAACAGGAAGGGGGCGCGGCACTCCTTTGTGGGCAAATTTTGTCATCAAAGTCTGGCATTCTCTGGATTTATGGTGCTTTCAAGACAACTGGGAAGTCAACAAAAAACAAGTTGAATCGTGATGACGTCAGTGATCTTCATGTCGTAGCTCTAGAAAGAGGCCCGAGTTCTGAATATACAATTCCAAGTTGGATGAAAGTTCAAAATGTATTTTCCCAGTCGTAGCTCATTTTTCCCGAGTTCCCAGTTGTCTTGAACTCACTAAAGTCAGATTTTGCAGTTCCGAGTTAACAGTTGTTTTGAGCGCGGCACAAATCATGTTTCATTGACAGCATAGCCAATGTTGAATGTTTATAATTTTAAACTAGAGAAAAGAGACCCTTAATCTTAGATTTGGGACCACACAACTACTCCACTGAATAGTAGGCTAATGATTGCTTTGCAATACTTGCAGTTAGCCACACTGATTCCTTCTAAACCACTCATTGTTGAATTTGTGATTTCCAACTTGTTGTGTAATGTTTATGGCCGATGAGCACCAATACATTTTATCTATATTTTCTCTTCATTATTTCTCTTCATATGACAAGGATAGAAAAGGATTTGCCAGTAGATTGTCAACTTGATTCATGATGATGACTGCTAGCTCAGATTTAGAAAGTATGATGTTGACATGATCAGTCCAATTAAAGCTACTGTATAATGTGATTTGATGTCATTTTATCTGTGGCTAATAACCTTGAACCTTCTTGCATGGGCACTTCTAATATAACTCTAGGGCAGCACCCAAGGGGCTAGAATTTTCGAGCTCTACCCTTAGACTTGGAGGTGACATAGTGTCCCCATGAGTGACAGAACACTGAGCCAATCACGGCGCAACGCTCCGTATTTTTTGCTGGCAGGAAACCTACTCTGAATGACAGGTCGCCACTGTGTCAAGAACTTCAACGATGCTGGGTTTTTCATGCTCAACAATTTCTCGTGTGTATCATGAATGGTCCACCACCCAAAGGACATACAGCCAACTTGACACAACTCCGGGATCCTTAGGATGTCCCTACCCTATTGAAGTTGAAATTTAAAATGGTTGCGATTAGGGTAATGGTAGGTATTAATGGTAGGGTTTAGGGTAGGGACGTCCTATGGATCTCGGATAGTACTGACCCTTCTTCAGTCTGGCCGTCGAGTCCGTCAAAGAACAGGAAGTTACTTGTGGTTGTGGTTTTTGACGATGGGTTGATTGGATCGCTAGCCAGCAACTTGTAAACAATGACACATTCCTATAAGTGTGTAGTATTTTAATAGTATGTTAAAAATTATGCACATTGGCTGTTAAGCCAATTATACTTTCCGACTGTTGCCTCCCGTTTTAGTTTATTGTGATTTGGAAGTAGCTAGCTACAGAATAGCCTAGCTCAAGGATGGGAAACTAAACAATATCATAAATAATATCATAACTGCCATCGATAAACCACAGTACTGTGCAGCCGTCTTCATCGACCTGGCCAAGGCTTTCGACTCTGTTAATCACCATATTCTTATCGGCAGACTCAACAGCCTTGGTTTTTCTAATGACTGCCTCACCTGGTTCACTAATTACTTCTCAGATCGAGTTCAGTGTGTCAAATCGGAGGGCCTGTTGTCCGGACCTCTGGCAGTCTCTATGGGAGTTCCACAGGGTTCAATTCTCTGGCCGACTCTTGTCTCTATTTATCAACGATGTCGCTCTTGCTTCGGGTGATTCTTTGATCCACTTCTACGCAGACGACACCATTCTGTATACATCTGTCCCTTCTTTGAACTCTGTGATAACAAACCTCCAAACGAGCTTCTGACCTAGAATATGAGGACAACTATAAATACCTAGGTGTCTGGCTAGACTGTAAACTCTCCTTCCAGACACACATTAAGTATCTCCAATCCAAAGTTAAATCTTGAATTGGCTTCCTATTTCGCAACAAAGCCTCCTCTTATGCTGCCAAACTTACCCTCGTAAAACGGACTATCCTACCGATCCTTGACTTCGGCGATGTAATTTACAAATTAGCCTCCAACACTCTACTCAGCAAATTGGATTCAGTCTATCACAGTGCCATCCGTTTTGTCACCAAAGCCCCATGTACTACCCACCATTGCGACCTGTATACTCTCGTTGGCTGGTCCTCGCTACATATTCGTCGCCAAACCCACTGGCTCCAGAACATCTATAAGTCTTTGCTAGGTATACAGTTGAAGACGGAAGTTTACATACACTTAGGTTGGAGTCATTAAAACTCGTTTTTCAACCACTCCACACATTTCTTGTTAACAAACTATAGTTTTGGCAAGTTGGTTAGGACATCTACTTTGTGCATGACACAAGTCATTTTTCCAACAATTGTTTACAGACAGATTATTTCACTTATAATTCACTGTATCACAATTCCAGTGGGTCAGAAGTTTACATACACTAAGTTGACTGTGCCTTTAAACAGCTTGGAAAATTCCAGAAAATGATGTCATGGCTTTAGAAGCTGCTTACCTTCAAGCTCAGTGCGTCTTTGCTTGACATCATGGGAAAATCAAAAGATATGGGCCAAGACCTCAGAAAAAAATATTGTAGACCTCAACATGTCTGGTTCATCCTTGGGAGCCATTTCCAAATGTTTGAAGGTACCACGTTCATCTGTACAAACAATAGTACGCAAGTATAAACTAGAGGTCGACCGATTAAGGAGCCTGCCTCCACAAGGAGCCTGCCTGTTTCGCGAATGCAGTAAGAAGCCAAGGTAAGTTGCTAGCTAGCATTAAACTTATCTTATAAAAAACAGTCAATCAATCATAATCACTTGTTAACTACACATGGTTGATGATATTCCGAGTTTATCTAGCGTGTCCTGCGTTGCATATAATGCGGTGCGCATTTGCGAAAAAGGACTGTCGTTGCTCCAACGTCTACCTAACCATAAACATCAATGCCTTTCTTAAAATCAACACACAAGTATATATTTTTAAACCTGCATATTTAGTTAATATTGCCTGCTAACATTAATTTCTTTGTGTCACTTCTATTGCAACAGAGTCAGGGTATATGCAGCAGTTTGGGCTGCCTGGCTCGTTGTGAACTGTGTGAAGACTATTTCTTCCTAACAAAGACCGCCAACTTCGCCAAATGGGGAATGATTTAACAAAAGCGCATTTGCGAAAAAAAGCACAATCGTTGCATGTCTGTACATAACCATAAACATCAATGCCTTTCTTAAAATCAATACACAGAAGTATATATTTTTAAACCTGCATATTTAGCTAAAAGAAATCCAGGTTAGCAGGCAATATTAACCAGGTGAAATTGTGTCACTTCTCTTGCGTTCATTGCATGCAGAGTCAGGGTATATGCAACAGTTTGGGCAGCCTGGCTCATTGCGAACTAATTTGACCGAATTTTACGTAATTATGACATAACATTGAAGGTTGTACAATATAACAGGAATATTTAGGCTGATGGATGCCAGCCGTTAGATAAAACCATAATGACCTGAGGCTCCCATTTCTGTGTGTTATTATGTTATAATTAAGTCTATGATTTGATGGAGCAGTCTGCCTGAGCGATGGCAGGCAGCAACAGGCTCGTAAGCATTCATTCAAACAGCACTTTCGTGCGTTTTACCAGCAGCTCTTTGCAATGCTACAAGCATTGCGCTATTTATGACTTCAAGCCTATCAACTCCAGAGATTAGGCTGGTGTAACTGATGTGAAATGGCTAGCTAGTTAGCAGGGTGCGCGCTAATAGCGTTTCAAACGTCACTCGTTCTGAGGCTTGGAGTAGTTGTTCCCTTTGCTCTGCATGGGTAACGCTGCTTCGAGGGTGGCTGTTGTCGATGTGTTCCTGGTTCGAGCCCAGGTAGGAGCGAGGAGAGGGACGGAAGCTATACTGTTACACTGGCAATACTAAAGTGCCTATAAGAACATCCAATAGTCAAAGGTATATGAAATACAAATCGTATAGAGAGAAATAGTCCTGTAATTCCTATAATAACTACACCTTAAACTACTTACCTGGGAATATTGAAGACTCATGTTAAAAGGAACCACCAGCTTTCATATGTTCCCATGTTCTGAGCAAGAAACTTAAACGTTAGCTTTCTTATATGGCACATATTGCACTTTAACTTTCTTCTCCAACACTTTGTTTTTGCATTGTTTAAGCCAAATTGAACATGTTTCATTATTTATTTGAGGCTAAATTGATTTTATTGATGTATTATATTAAGTTAAAATAAGTGTTCATTCAGTATTGTTGTAATTGTCCTTATGACAAATACATTTAAAAAATTGTCCGATTAATCGGTATCGGCTTTTCTTGGTCCTCCAATAATCGGTATCAGTAACGGCGTTGAAAAATCATAATCGGTCGACCTCTAGAAGAAACCCCATGGGACCACGCAGCCGTCATACCGCTCAGGAAGGAGACGCGTTCTATCTCCTAGAGATGAACGTACTTTTGTGCGAAAAGTGCAAATCAATCCCAGAACAATAGCAAAGGACTTTGTGAAGATGCTGGAGGAAACAGGTACAAAGTATCTATATCCACAGTATAACAAGTCATACATCGACATAACCTGAAAGGCTGCTCAGCAAGGAAGACGCCACTGCTCCAAAACCGCCATAAAAAGGCCAGACTACGGTTTGCAACTGCACATGGGGACAAAGATTGTACTTTTTGGAGAAATGTCCCTTCGTCTGATGAAACAAAAATATAATTTTGGGGCTGTAAAGACCATCGTTATGTTTGGAGGAAAACGGAGGAGGCTTGAAACCCGAAGAACAACATCCTAACGTATAGCACGGGGGTGGCAGCATTATGTTGTGGGGGTGCTTTGCTGCAGGAGGGACTGGTGCACTTCCCAAAATAGATGGCATCATGAGGATGGAAAATGATGTGTATATATTGAAGCAACATCTCAAGACATCAGTCAGGAAGTTAAACCTTGGTCGCAAATGGGTCTTCCAAATGGACAATGACCCCAAGCATACTTCCAAGTTGTGGCAAAATGGCCAAAATTCACCCAACTTATTGTGGGAAAGCTTGTGGAAGGCTACCTGAAACGTTTGACCGAAGATAAACAATTTAGAGGCAATGCTACCAAATACTAATTGAGTGTATGTAAACTTCTGACCCACTGGGAATGTGATGAAAGAAATAAAAGCTGAAATAAATCATTCTCTCTACTATTATTCTGACATTTCACATTCTTAAAATAAAGTGGTGATCCTAACTGATCTAAGACAGGGAATTTTTACTATGATTAAATGTCAGGAATTGTGTAAAACTAAGTTTAAATGTATTTGGCTAATGTGTATGTAAACTTCTGACTTCAACTGTAGTTCCATCTTATCTCAGCTCACTGATCACCATAGTAACACCCACCCATAGCACGTGCTCCAGTAGGTATGTTTCACTGGTCATCCTTAAAGCCAACACCCCATTGGCCGCCTTTCCTTCCAGTTCTCTGCTGCAAATGACTGGAAAGAATTGCAAAAATCACTGAAGTTGGAGACTTTTATTTCCCTCACTAACTTTAAGCATCAGCTGTCAGAGCAGCAGCTGTACACAGCCCATCTGTAAATAGCCCATCCAACCAACTACCTACCTCATCCCCATATTTGTTTTTGTTTTTCTGCTCTTTTGCACACCAGTTTTTGTACTTGCACATTCTCATCTGCACATCTATCACTCCAGTGTAAATTGCTAAATTGTAATTACTTCGCCACTATTGGCCTATTTATTGCCTTACCTTCTTACTTAATTTGCACACACTATATACAGATTTTTCTATTGTGTTATTGGCTGTACATTTGTTTATCCCATGTTTAACTCTGTGTTGTTTTTGTTTGCACTGCTTTGCTTTATTTTGGCCAGGTCGCAGTTGTAATTGAGAACTTGTTCTCAACTGGCCTACCTGGTTAAATAAAGGTGAATTTAAAAAAATGTCTCAACTTACTGTTGAGATTTAGAGTAGTAGAATACACAAGGTGGAATTTTGAAATTTGGTTGTGCATCAGCAGTTTCTCTTGTTAAGTCAGTCAATCAATTGGACCAAGTCTAGCCAGCTATCTAAACTTGTAGAAATAATTCCAGTTACCGATCGTGGGGAAAATGGATTTTGTTTGTCACGCTCACTCAGATATCATATTAAAAATGTCAAACTTTTCTCTTCGCCCAATGACAAAATTTGTACAATTGCAGGAAATTAGCTGTAAAACTGCTGATTATTCTCTCCGCCCCATGGCAAAATTGGTAGAATAGCAGCCAACGTTTTTTTCAACATCATTTGTCAATGTATTGTGACATGGAATCTTCATTAAAAATACATTGGATTTGAAAAAAGTAATCAACGAAAACTGTTCTTTTGAGAGTGACATTTCAACCACATGATTATGTCATCATTGTAACCAAATTTCAAATAGACAAACAAACCTTGGCTCAGATGGAACTATCCAAGCAGTAGATACAGCTTCTTGAAATGTTGATATTTGGTTGAGTTTTCAACCAAACAGAATTCAATATCATATTTTATATTACTGTAAATAGCCTAAGGTTAAGGCTATTTTACAAACTAATGTAACATTCGACCTTAAAATGAGTAACACATCCATGACCACATTTTGCAACTGGCGACCTGGTTAGTGTGCACTGCGCCCAGCCCGCCACAGGAGTCGCTCGTGCGCAATGAGACAAGGATATCCCTACCGGCCAAACCCTCCCTAACCTGGACGACGCTAGGCCAATTGTGTGTCGCCCCACGGACCTCCTGGTCGCGGCCGGCTGCGACAGAGCCTGGGCTCTAACCCAGAGTCTCTGGTGGCACAGCTAGCACTGCGATGCAGTGCCCTAGACCACTGCGCCACCCGGGAGGCCCTTAAACTGCACTGCTTCTTGACACAATGCCCACTTAACCCGGAAGCCAGCCGCATAAATGTGTCAGAGGAAACACTGTACACCTGGTGACCGTGTCAGCATGCACTGCACCCGGCCCGCCACAGGAATCGCTAGTGCATGATGGGACAAGAACATCCCTGCCGGCTAAACCCTCCCCTAACCCGGACGATGCTGGGCCAATTGTTCGCCGCCCCATGGGTCTCCCAGTCGCAGCTGTCTGCGACAGAGCCTGGACACGGACCCAGAATCTCTAGTGGCACAGCTAGCACTGCGGTGCAGTGCCTAAGAACCCCGACGCCGCTCGGGACGGTCCAACGATTACAAGCATACCCATAACACGATGCAGTCACCACCATGCTTGAAAATATGGAGAGTGGTATTCAGTAATGTTTTGTATCAGATTTGCCCCAAACATAACACTTTGTATTCAAAACAAAAAGTAATTTGCTTTGGCACATTTTTTTCAATATTACTTTAGTGCCTTGTTGCAAACAGGATGCATGTTTTGGAATATATACAGGCTTATTTTCACTCTGTCAATTAGGTTAGTATTGTGGACTAACTACAATGTTGTTGAGCCATCCTTAGTTTTCTCCTATCACAGCCGTTAAACTCTGTAACTGTTTTAAAGGCACCATTGGCCTTCTTCTACAGCAACTGAGTTAGGAAGAACGCCTAAATCTTTGTAGTGACTGGGTATATTGCTATACCATCCAAAGTATAATTTATAACGTCACCATGCTTAAAGGGATATTCAATGTCTCCTTAAAAGAAAAAAATCACCAATAGGTGACATTTTTTGCGAGGCATTGGAAAACCTCCCTGGTCTTTGTGGGTGAACCTGTGTTTGAAACTCCATGCTCGACTGAGGGACCTTACAGATAATTGTATGTGTGGGGTACAGAGATGAGGTAGTCAGCCTTTCTAAGGTCTTCGAAAGCCAAGTCAACAAACAGATTACCGACCATGTTGAATCTCACCATACCCTCTCTGCTATGCAATCTGGTTTCAGAGCTGGTCATGGGTGCACCTCAGCCACGCTCAAGGTCCTAAACGATATCTTAACCGCCATCGACAAGAAACATTACTGTGCAGCCGTATTCATTGATCTGGCCAAGGCTTTCGACTCTGTCAATCACCACATCCTCATCGGCAGACTCGACAGCCTTGGCTTCTCAAATGATTGCCTCGCCTGGTTCACCAACTACTTCTCTGATAGAGTTCAGTGTGTCAAATCGGAGGGTCTGCTGTCCGGACCTCTGGCAGTCTCTATGGGGGTGCCACAGGGTTCAATTCTTGGACCGACTCTCTTCTCTCTATACATCAATGATGTCACTCTTGTTGCTGGTGAGTCTCTGATCCACCTCTACGCAGACGACACCATTCTGTATACTTCTGGCCCTTCTTTGGACACTCTGTTAACAACCCTCCAGGTAAGCTTCAATGCCATACAACTCTCCTTCCGTGGCCTCCAATTGCTCTTAAATACAAGTAAAACTAAATGCATGCTCTTCAACCGATCGTTGCCTGCACCTGCATGCCTGTCCAACATCACTACTCTGGACGCCTCTGACATAGAATACGTGGACAACTACAAATACCTAGGTGTCTGGTTAGACTGTAAACTCTCCTTCCAGACCCACATCAAACATCTCCAATCCAAAGTTAAATCTAGAATTGGCTTCCTATTTCGCAACAAAGCATCCTTCACTCATGCTGCCAAACATACCCTTGTAAAACTGTCCATCCTACCAATCCTCGACTTCAGCGATGTCATTTATAAAATAGCCTCCAATACCCTACTCAACAAATTGGATGCAGTCTATCACAGTGCCATCCGTTTTGTCACCAAAGCCCCATATAATACATTTACATTTACATTTAAGTCATTTAGCAGACGCTCTTATCCAGAGCGACTTACAAATACCCACCATTGCGACCTGTACGCTCTTGTTGGCTGGCCCTCGCTTCATACTCGTCGCCAAACCCACTGGCTCCAGGTCATCTACAAGACCCTGCTAGGTAAAGTCCCCCCTTATCTCAGCTCGCTGGTCATCATAGCATCACCCACCTGTAGCACGTGCTCCAGCAGGTATATCTCTCTGGCCACCCCCAAAACCAATTCTTCCTTTGGCCTCCTTCCAGTTCTCTGCTGCCAATGACTGGAACGAACTACAAAAATCTCTGAAACTGGAAACACTTATCTCCCTCACTTGCTTTAAGCACCAGCTGTCTGAGCAGCTCACAGATTACTGCACCTGTACATAGCCCATCTATAATTTAGCCCATCCAACTACCTCCCCCCTACTGTATTTATTTGATTTATTTAGTTTGCTCCTTTGCACCCCATTATTTTTATTTCTACTTTGCACATTCTTCCACTGCAAATCTACCATTCCAGTGTTTTACTTGCTATATTGTATTTACTTTGCCATCATGGCCTTTTTTTTGCCTTTACCATTATCTCACCTCATTTGCTCACATCGTATATAGACTTGTTTCTACTGTATTATTGACTGTATGTTTGTTTTACTCCATGTGTAACTCTGTTGTTGTACGTGTCGAACTGCTTTGCTTTATCTTGGCCAGGTCGCAGTTGTAAATGAGAACTTGTTCTCAACTTGCCTACCTGGTTAAAAAAGGTAAAATAAAAAATAAATACATTTTTTAAAATGATGTTAAACACTTGTTGCAACTTATTATGTGACTTGTTAAGCACATTTTTACTCCTGAACTTATTTAGGCTGCCATATCAAAGGGGTTGAATACTTATTGACTTATTGAATTTTGTTTTTTAATTAATTCATTCATAAAAATGTTAAAAATATATAATTCCACTTTGACATTATGGGGTATTGTGCGTAGGCCAGTGACTAAAAAATCAACATTTAATCCATTTAAAATTCAGCCTGTAACACAACAAAATGTGTAAAAAGTCCAGGTGCGTGAATACTTTCTGATGTCACTTTACATGTAAACAGGGCTGAAAAGTGACTGGTATTTTCTCTGTACTATTGGAAGAGTTTTTCCTGACCACATGACCTGTTCAGGAAAAATTACAGACCTTAGAGCTTTTTCAATCTCACCTCTCCTTTTTCTTATGACCCTAATTCACAGAACAACACAGGTTTCTTCTACTGCAGCACATTTGCAAAACAACAGGGTAACTTCTCTCTTAGTTGTAAAGACAAAGACACTCCTTGTATTGTAAAATACCCATTAGAGAACCTGTGGGGTAGAATCCAGGAAATCAAGTAAACAGTTCTCTGAAGGACTGACTTGGTTATTTCCCTTTATGAAGTGGAGTCGTAGTAACTGCACGGATGTGCCTTGGGGAAATACAACCCAGCCAAGAGGATTGGGTAACCTTGTTAGTGTGTGTGTGTGCGTGTGGATGTTTGCAGGCATTTGTGTGTGTGCAAAATAGTTTGTCTGAGGCTGTTGAACCATGTGTCTGGAGTTTCTGAAAATCTCAGTTTTTTGAAGTAATTTGCCTTTCTTTTTTTCACCCCTTTTTCGTGGTATCCAATTGTTAGTAGCTACTATCTTGTCTAATCGCTACAACTCCCGTACGGGCTCGGGAGAGACGAAGGTTGAAAGTCATGTGTCCTCCGATACACAACCCAACTAAGCAGCACTGCTTCTTAACACATAGCGCATCCAACCCGGAAGCCAGCAGCACCAATGTGTCGAAGGAAACACTGTGCACCTGGCAACCTTGGTTAGTGCGCACTGCCCCTGGCCCGCCACAGGAGTCGCTGGTGCGCGATGAGACAAGGACATCCTTACCGACCAAGCCCTCCCTAACCCGGACGACGCTAGGCCAATTGTGCGTCGCCCCACAGACCCCCCGGTCGCGGCCGGTTACGACAGAGCCTGGGCGCAAACCCAGGGACTCTGATGGCACAGCTGGCGCTGCAGTACAGCGCCCTTAACCACTGCGCCACCCGGGAGGCCAGTAATGAACTAATTTCAACTCATTTTAGAGTGTAATACACTCTAAGCTCTGGGCATGCTGAATGGTGTTGGTACAGTGTCTGTTTGGCCATCAGCAACCATGTGCAGCGCATTATACACAATCATTAAATAATACCCAATGACCTGCATGGATTGAGACTAGGGTAGCTGGACTAGACATTCCAACAGGGTTGGATTGTTTATGGTTGTCACTCTTTTTCCATCCATGGTGGTGTACTGTACAGTTCAATAGTTGATTGTTCAACTCAGTAGTTCAACTCAGGTTATTATTGATCCCACACCATGATATCTCTCTGGTAAATGCTGTGATTGGTCCTTATTGGTATGTCCCCTTTAATGGTCTTCAGGTCCATTTCTCCAGGACACTAGGTCAACAAGAAGGTCAGAGCCAGAGTTATTTTGTTCATATTGTCTTGGTGATGTGCTTAATCATACAAATGTCACCACAACAATATAATGAAATAGGTTGTTTCCCCCTCTAATGACTCCTGCTCCAAAGGCAGCAGTGACACGATAGGCAGTAAGGAGGAATTCTGAGCTTCCTGGTGGATATCACATGCAGAGGGAAGATGGATTGTGCAAGCAGCAGCAGACCCTCGTGCCTCTCTAAATATTCACCATGTTACAGTCGTAACATAATATCTTTGAGAAATTAGGACTTTGATTTGTGAGTTTTTTCATAGCCAAACTGGTTTTCCAAATGTAACCGGTGGAAATCAAACTTGGGTTTCCGGCTCGCTAACCCAATGTCTTAACCTTCGACCTCCTTTGGGTTGAAGGGCAACAATTGAGTTTATGTCTTCCCTTCGCTATACACAAATATCCCTCTATTTAGACAGGAAACTTTTAGCACCTTATACCAATGAAGTAAAAATACTGTCTTTCTGTATTCTTATAGTTAGCCAGCTTCCTCTCTCCATTTGGCAAGGTATCATAGTACCCAATGGGACAAGGTCATTGATGTTGGATTGTGTAACTTCACAACCATTTAGTTAAACAAAGGTACAGTTAATGGAATATGATATTATGAGTGCTGTTAAATATCTGGATATTTGACAATTAAATGAACTGAAGATGAGCTGAAGACGTAGACTCAGGTGTCCTGACTCCACACAGCATTCCATTCACTGAGCACCCACTCTCTCAGACAACATTCTAGATAACATTTTACAAGACTGAGATTAGTGAGAAGCTCCCAGTGGATTTTTCGCTGGCTGATTAGTGAGAAGCTCCCAGAGGCTTTTTAGCTGGCTGATTGCTTGAGAGTTGTTATTGTAGAACACACAAACCTGATTTGGTTCTTGAATTATGTTCTGAAAGGCTGATTTGTTGTTATGTTGATGTATTCATGCTCTGTCCCGGCCGTATGCAGTCCAGCTCTAAGGATATTGATATGCTCTTACTGTTCCTATTAGCCTGATGGACAAGCCCAGCAATCCATGAATGCAATGGAGAAAAAGGGAGTAAAATACAGGTACCTAAGAAAGAAATGACACTGACAGATTACACAAATTGAGAACACGTGGCTTTGAGTTTCTTTCACTCATGGTTATGAACCTGGCAGTATAAAGGTCTCATTTATTCCCATGTGATCAATAATGATCTTATGACTGGCCTAATTCAACTTGCTGCTCAAAGGTTTCATTGACTAATCTGTCAAACATACAATTTGCGCTGTGTGTGTTTTTAGATTCCCCGGGAAAATAAAATCGAGTGGAGCTGACAGTTCATCTTGTGCAGACATCCGTAGACACCCTATTCATTCTACCTTTTGCTTTCAGCACACACAGCACAGATTATAGTAATGGAGAACAAACCCTCAGTCAGTGTTACAAGGAGACTTGTCTTGCAGAAGGGTGTGTTCCTCATTTTCTCCCCTTGTCTCGTCTTCAACACTTAATACACTGTATGAGTGGGAGGCTGCGGCAAACATGCTGTAAGCCTCTTTTCTCTCCAAAGAAGTGGGTGTCTGGGCTGGCTCAGTGTCCTGATTGGGGGAGGGAAGCAGGGTTCTCCTCCAGCAAAGTCACTGTGGCCCTCCCGGCTCAAGTTGGCAATGGTGTGGGTCATGCGACAGGAGCATGGTCATTATGCTAAAAAAGCCCTGAGCAAGATGTAAAAACCAACAGCCTCTGCCGCTGGTCAACACAGTTCATATGCACAGCCCATGGGCTGTGTGTACTGTAGGTTCAGAACTTCTGTGAAATAGCAAAAATGAAAATATGTAAAATAAAAATCAGAACTGGATACTCTTCAGAGATAGATGGGAGGGGTTGTGGGTAGCAGAAGGTAGGAATACTAACAAAAGAAAACTATTGTGAGATATACTGTGTCCGTCAAATGCATATAGCATGTATAAGCTGGAGGTAGAAGCTTAAAACGGAACCCAAACCGGCTGCACGTGTGCGCCATCGTGCATACATTTATTTTGTCCCCCTACACCAAACACAATCACGACACACAGGTTAAAATATCAAACAAACTCTGAACCAATGACATTAATTTGGGGACAGGTCGAAAAGCATTAAACATTTATGGCAATTTAGCTTGCACTTGCTAGCTAATTCATCCTATTTAGCTAGCTTGCTGTTGCTAGCTAATTTGTCCTCTACTCCGACAATTAATCCACACATAAAAATGGTCAACCGAAATGTTTCTGGTCATCTCTTCTCCTTCCAGGCCTTTTCATCGTTTAACTTATATAGTGATTGGCATCTAAACTTTCATAGTATTACCACGACAACCGGCAACAGTTCGTCTTTCAATCACCCACGTGGGTATAACCAATGAGGAGATGGCACATGGGTACCTGCTTCTATAAACCAATGAGGAGATGGGAGAGGCAGGACTTGCAGCGCGATCTGAGTCAGAAATAGGAATGACTTCTATTTTATCCCTTAGCAATACAGACACTCACTGACGCGTGCGAGCAGTGTGGGTGCAATAATTAAATAACATAGATTGACTCAAATTAAATAACCTCAAATTGACTCAAATTATGTAAATTAGCCTATCAGCAGCTTATAAAGCCACAACATAATTTTCTGTTTAAAGGCACAGTCAACTTAGTGTATGTAAACTTCTGACCCACTGGAATTGTGATACAGTGAATTATAAGTGAAATAATCTGTCTGTAAACAATTGTTGGAAAAATGTCTTGGTTCATGCACAAGGTAGATGTCCTAACCGACTTGCCAAAACTATAGTTTGTTAACAAGACATTTGTGGAGTGGTTGAAAAACAAGTTTTAATGACTCCAACCTAAGTGTATGTAAACTTCCGTCTTCAACCGTATATATACAAAAACATATATATGGTGGATTGGAAATAATGCTAACAATTACGTTGATGGAAGCTGATCTACCCCCTAAAAAATAAAAAATAAATATATATATAAATGATTTCCCTCTGTGTGGGATGGGGAGAGGCTCCGAGATGTAGGCTATTTGCAGGGGGGCATCAAAATCCCAGTTGGGGTTCTTTGCTAAAGTGAACATAAGATAATTCAAGTATGGTAATGGACCACAGATGTTGAAGGCAGGTTTATGATGGAGATTGCCAAGGAGAGTTTTTGCCCAGCATTGTGATGCGTTTCCTTGAAATTCATACGCCAAGGGCAAGAATTAGCGCTCAAAGAAGATCCCATCCATAAAAGGATAACCCTGTGCCTACTACTTCTCTGAGGATATCCTTAACCATGGTGCCCTGTCTGAATTCAGTAGAGTGAGGTTTAATCCATTCAAGTTTTATCTTCATTTTTTCCTTTTTCAAGTTCTGATCTCTTCTCGGAAAGAAAGATAATGTTGTATGAGATTTCACACTTACCATCATACGACATAAAGGCCTTTTCAAAATGGCGAAAGTGTGGCTTTCAGAGCCACAAATTTCCTGTGACTTTCGTGTTTATCAGAATAAAGGGGGCCCTTTCATGTTCTGCATGGTTGACAGAGTCAGTATTCATCTTTGGGAGCTGTAGAATGAGAGCCTTTTCATGGCTATATTCTTCTCTTTGACCGCAGAAGTCCTTTCCCTCTCCTGAAACTGGAGATATAAACCAGTAGCCACACTACTAAGGAAAAGGTTGAATGCAGTCTAATGCTAACCATGCTGCATCTCTGTGTCTATGGTTTCTGACTTTAGTTGAAAAGTTTTTATATTGATAATAAAGCCAGGCACTTTAATAACTTGAAAGTATTTTTTTCAACCTCTCACAGCCACTCTTTACTTCCAAGAGTAGAATATCTAAGTTGTTTACTGTTGTAGATGGAAACATGTGCTCAAATTAAAATGTTTGTAATTTAGCAGGCACTCTTTTACAGAGTGATTTACAGGAGTAATTAGGATTCAGTGTCTTGCTCAAGGGCATGTCGACAGATTTTTCACCAGCAACCTTTCAGTTATTGGACCAACACTCTTAAACCGCTAGGCTACCTGCCACTATCAAATGCACAGAATTGTATTATTCTCTTTTTGCGTTGTGAGGTAGCCTACATTTGGCTATAAGCCTATTTCAAACTAATTCAGGTCCGTTCACTCAAATGCTTTCTCAAAAGGCAGCATACTATAGGACCTACAGTATGCTACTACACTAAATAGCTAAGTAAGGCTACTGCTGTAAAGATAATTTACTTTTAAAGTAATTTAATTTCAACATTCAAGCCTACTTGAATTTTGGCAAGGGGCCTGCCAGCAGACACAAGCCTCAATCATTTTAATCAGATTTTTAAAATAGCATGTGCATGAGCCAATGCTTCTCGGTATCTTCTTTAATATATTTGTCCATTGGCAAGGGCGGATCTACACAATCACAATTTGAGACAAGACCATTGTGTTTATTTTATTAGTGGCAAGAACTGGGATTCTAAAAGCTTGCTTAGAAACCTGCTTTATGTCCCCGATAAGCCAATACATTCTTCTTCATCAGTTTAATGTTCAAATCCATTAGAGGGACCAATCTCTTAAGAAAAATTACCCAAAATGCTTAGAAAAAATACCACTTAAGTAATATGAAAACAGACACAGTCCTGGGGTAAGAAAGGTATCTGGGGTACAAAAGCCAGCTTCACAGATATCATTTTCAGACAAATCAGATCCTGTAAATGTTTTTCCAATCTTTTGGGGCATATTGTGTGTGTGCGCTTGTTTGCATTTGTTTGTGTATCAACCCCTGTGTGTGTGTGTGCGTATGTATGTGCGTATGTATGTACGTATGTATGTACGTATGTATGTACGTATGTATGTACGTATGTATGTACGTATGTATGTATGTATGTATGTATGTATGTATGTATGTATTTATTTATATATATATATAAATAAATAAATAAATACATACATACATACATACATACATACATACATACATACATACATACATACATACATACATACATACATACATACATACGCACACACAGGGGTTGATACACAAACAAGTATATATATATATATAGTATATATATATATAGTATATATATATATACTGTATATATATATTGTATATATGTATATATATACTGTATATATATATATACTATATATATACTATATATACTGTATATATATATACAGTGGGGCAAAAAAGTATTTAGTCAGCCACCAATTGTGCAAGTTCTCCCACCTAAAAATCTCCCACCTAAAAAGATGAGAGAGGCCTGTAATTTTCATCATAGGTACACTTCAACTATGACAGACAAAATGAGAAAAAAAATCCAGAAAATCACATTGTATGTATGTATGTATGTATGTGTAACAGTATAGTTTTAGACTGTCCCTCGCCCATACCCGGGCACGAACCAGGGACCTTCTGCACACATCAACAACAGACACCCTCAAAGCGTCGTTACCCATCGCTCCACAAAGCCGCGGCCCTTGCAGAGCAAGGGGAACCACTACTTCAAGGTCTCAGAGCAAGTGACGTCACCGATTGAAACGCTATTTTAGCGCACACCGCTAACTAAGCTAGCCGTTTCACATCCGTTACATATGTATGTATGTATGTATGTATGTATGTATGTATGTATGTATGTATGTATGTATATATGTGTGCTTTTGTGTGGAGACCAAGGCTCAGGTGGCCAGGAAGCATGCTAATTAATTCAGCAAGTGAACTCAACAATGTGAATTGGTCTGGAAATGCCTGTGAATCCCACGCTATGGGCCGCTCTGCAAGGAATGGTCTCCACCAGGTCTAACACATCTATGGGGAGGGGGATGAGATGGTTTACACTAATTAAACATGCCATATGTTGCCACTCTCCCCCAGCACAGCAGATGCTCTGACAAACTATCAATTATTGTGAAAATTAAACCTATCACGAGGACATAGACAGCAGAGACCTTCAACACAATGATGACTGCTCAAATCTAGGCTGTCCTGGCATATAAACTATATGTTAGCTCAGCTCCAGCACTGAATACTTAGTTTCTTCTGTTTGGGAGTCATTAACAGGTGCCCATCACTGTCCAAGTACCCATTAGCTACTTCTGCTCCTTTATATTAGATTTTCATAATACAAAGTTTAAGAATTCATCATTTGATTTTCTATGAGAATAGATATGATGTGCTTTGTTGGTGTTAACACCTAAAGAAATGGTAAGAAAAAGCAATGCTCGCTCTGCTTACAGTAGCTAGCATCAAGAGCCTCCAGATCTCTTGGTGCGTCTGAGGGCAACGTGAGGAGCAGAGAAGATTTTCTGTTGTCAGGATACTGATGCTCTCAATGGACTTTCGGCTGCCTACATCTGTGCTAATTAGACCCTCAGTCTTTGAGAACCTGCTAGAACCCGTCAATTGTATCTTTGGTCAATATAGCTAGCGTTCTCATGGACCAAAAGCTGGGCCTCTAGATCGATGATGATGATCCTCAACAACCATCAACTGGGATTACCATTCTCAGGGTGCGTTTGAGGCCAAAGTAGCTAAGACTCGTTTAAAGCTAATTAGGTTTGCTATTATTGAGAGTGGAGGCTTTTGAAAGAGGCTCTGATTCAGCAGAACATGTTGTTTGAGCCTATTCAATGACCCTTCCTAAAGATTCTGTCAACGTTGGAAAACGTTAGTACAGGCTATGTTCACGCAGGAACGAAGGGGATAAAGTATGTAAATTGCTAAATATTGGGCAATGGGCATAATAGCTGACTATGGTCAAATTATGAATGAGCCATGCCATTGCTTTCAAGTAAATTTCTTGTGATTATTTATTTAACTAGGCAAGTTAGTTAAGAACAAATTATTGTTTTCAATGATGGCCTAACTGCCTGTTCAGGGGCAGAATGACAGATTTGTACCTTGGGGACTTGAACTTGCAACTTTCTGGTCATGAGTCCAACGCTCTAACCACTAGGCTGCCCTGCCTCCCCAGCAGTAGTCACTGACCTTCTGGTACAGTATATTAATTCTCTTCATCAATATAAATGTATCTGGTAGAGTTCGAAGAAATACTATTCCCAGTCTCATACACAAAAACAAATAATCGTGATTGCAGAGGGGGCATCAATTACTCTTCTATTAACCAATCAACCTAGCTGGGGCATGTTCACTTGTTACTTCCTCCTCCCATTAGATCGGCTGACAAATGGGCCGGTTGAATTGGTTTCCTGTTCATTATTCTTAGGACGCAAAACAACGTTGGGTCTGATGGATGAACATAAATAGCGTGAGTTTGCCATGTGGGCCCGTTCCCTGTTCTGTTGTTAATCTGGTTGCAGTATCTGTGTACTCTGAAAAACAGGACAGAGGAGAGAGCAGCAGTATACAGACCCTCTGATTATATTTATGAAATTCAATTACTCTGACATAGACAGATGGAGCCGCTGTCAGGGAGGAGGCCCGTCATTTGTTAGCATCAGCTGATGTGTCAGCCAGGGGTGCCAATGGGACCCAAACTGTGTGACTGGAAACAAGAGGAGTGGGGGAGCAGAGAGGAAAGGAGAGGAGAGAGGAGGTCTGCAGTGAGGGCGGCTGGTCTGTCAGGTTCAGGGCAGATTTTCCATTGGTTGCTGAAAGCCCAGGATTAGACTGTATGCCATCTTTCCCAACAGTTACTCACAGGTCCGTTCAAACTCTTACTACTTCCACTGAACTTGGATCTGTGGCATAAAAAATATAAACAGCATTAAAAACACTTAAATGACCACCTTTGAACCAAAAGAGACTTCTTCATGTGTGTGTCACAAAAAGCTATTGCTACAATATCTTGTATATGGTTCTATCTCCCTTGCTTTACCTGTTTCTATCCCTTTCGCGTATTGAAATTAGCAATACCTTTGGACTAGAAAGTTGTGTCTGACATTTTTGTAAAAAATGTGTTTGTCACATGTAATTGATCTTTAGATGGTTCTTCATAAGTCTATGAAGTTCGATTTTTTGAATAAGTAAGTGAAAAAAATTAACAACTAGAAAATTCTGTCTGCATGAACCCATTTGAATTTATGGTTCTATCTGCAATCCAATCACAAGCCTGAATTGATACAGATCGATCAATCAGATCACGTCTTTGCCAGCTCCCTTTAAGTATGGTCTAGGCTAGTCTAACCAGCGATAATGGCACACACAAAAAAAAACTAAATTCAGAAATCTTAAGGTAAATTATGTTGTCACATTGTTCTTCAGTGATGACAGTTACTAATCTTAATGTATTTCATTATGTGTTCTGACTATATCTTGGTAAATTAAGGATAGCATTTATGTATTCAAATAGCTACAGTTTTCTTAACTCAACATGTCTAATTCAGAAGTGTCAGAGAGAACCTCAAACCCAGATTGACATTTCAGAGCTTAAAGGTTCTATCTGCGATTGCATCCCCCTAAAAAAATCTGATTTACAAATGTCTCAGGATTTTGATACTCTGTACTTTAGGTACCTTTAAAGTAAGGACCTTAATGGGTTATGAAAGAAGAATTCTCTACACACAGTACTGAGATATGCCATGTGAAAACTTTGATTCTCAATATCTCAACTATGCTACAGTGCCTTGCAAAAGTATTCATCCCCCTTGGCGTTTTTTCCTATTGTGTTGCATTACAACCTGTAATTTAAATGGAATTTTATTTGAATGACATGTAATGGACATAAACAAAATTGATGAAGTGAAATTTAAAAAGTAAAGTAACTTGTTTAATTTTTTTTTAAAGAATTACAAATAGAAAAGTGGTGCGTGCATATGTATTCACCCCCTTCGCTATGAAGCCCCTAAATAAGATCTGGTGCAACCAATTACCTGCAGAAGTTACATAATTAGTTAGATTGAACACAGGTGGACTTTATTTAACTGTCACATGATCTATTACATGATCTCAGTATGTATACACCTGTTCTGAATGGCCCCAGAGTCTGCAATACCACCAAGCAAGCGGCACCATGAAGACCAAATAGCTCTCCAGACAGGTCAGGGACAAAGTTGTGTAGAAGTACAGATCAAGGTTGGGGTATAAAAAAATATCTGAAACTTTGAACATCCCACGGAGCACCATTAAATCCATTATTAAAAAATTGAAATAATATGGCACCACAACAAACCTGCCAAGAATAGGCCACCCACCAAAACTCACAGACCAGGTAAGGAGGGCATTAATCAGAGAGGCAACAAAGAGACCAAAAATAACCCTGAAGGAGCTGCAATGCTCCACAGTGGAGATTGGAGTATCTGTTCATAGGACCACTTTAAGCCGTACACTCCACAGAGCTGGGCTTTACGGAGGTGTTGCCAGAAAAAAACCATTGCTTAAAGAAAGAAATAAGCAAACATGTTTGGTGTTCGCCAAAAGGCATCTGGGAGACTCCCCAAACATATGGAAGACTGTACTCTGGTCAGATGAGACTAAAATGGAGCTTTTTAGCCATCAAGGCAAACTCATTGTCTGGTGTAAACCCAATACCTCTCATCACCCCGAGAACACCATGTTTATCATCGGCAGGGAAACTGGTCAGAATTGAAGGAATGATGGAAGGTGATGGATACAGGGAAATTCTTGAGGGAAACCTGTTTCAGGCTTCCAGAGATTTGAGACTGGGACGGAGGTTTACCTTCCAGCAGGACAATGACCCTAAGCATACTGCTAAAGCAACACTTGAGTGGTTTAAGGGGAAACAATTCAATGTCTTGGGAATTGAAGGAATGATGGATGGTGCTAAATACAGGGAAATTCTTGAGGGAAACCTGTTTCTGTCTTCCAGAGATGGGCCTAGTCAAAGCCCAGACCTCAATCCAATTGAGAATCTGTGGCATGACTTAAAGATTGCTGTACACCAGCGGAACCCATCCAACTTGAAGGAGCTGGAGCAGTTTTGCCTTGAAGAATGGGCAAACATCTCAGAGCCTAGATATGCCAAGCTTATAGAGCCATACCCCAAGAGACTTGCAGCTGTAATTGCTGCAAAAGGTGGTCCTACAAAGTTTTGACTTTGGGGGGTGAATAGTTATGCACGCATGTTTTCTGTTTTTTTGTCTTATTTCTTGTTTGTTTCACCCCAAAAAAATATTTTGCATCTTCAAAGTAGTAGGCATGTTGTGTAAATCAAATGATACAAACCCCCCAAAAATCTATTTTAATTCCAGGTTGTAAGGCAACAAAATAGAAAAAATGCCAAGGGGGTGAATACTTTCGCAAGCCACTGTATGCGTAGATTGAACCTTATAGTCACAATTCACTGCCTCGCTAATTTACACACATCCTATTGAAACAAGACCAAGAGGTAAAGTTAGTTGAAGAAGCATATTACCCAGTTAGGTTCAGTTCCGTTCTGTGCCCTTTGCCAGTGAATTATGTATGAGTTTCCTTGTGAAGATGAGAGTAGTGTGGAATTCATTGAGGAACTGCTGACAGTTCTGGTGCACCTTTATCCAGAGGGGAAAAAGAAACAAATATAAAAGGAGTCCAATGTAAAGTGAGCCTATCCCCTTCAGGGTGTTGGAATATTAGCATAGAAGGAGAGAGTGCTGCAGCATTCCCCCAGAACCCACCATTTTTTGGCATAGCATGGAAGTTCTATATAAGGCGGCGTGGAGCTCCCGGTAACAGGGGAGGGGTAAATGGTACCTATATAAGCAGCATGTGTGATCTGTTGAGATTCAGGGAGGTTGTGATCCTAGCACACATTCTCATAGTCTCTCAGATACAATATGTCTGAGGCCTTTACCCACTGGGCACAGACATCGTACTTTTTGAAAATCAAATCAGTTTTCCATGTTGATTCACCGTCATCACATTACATTTTTGGGTTGAAATGATGTGGAAACAACATTGATTTAACCAGTTTTTGCCCAGTGGGTAGTCTCTAAGGTGCCATACATACAATGTAACTCCTTACCTCCCCTAATCGTTAGGCTCGGTATTCATAAAGCATCTAAGACTAGGAGTGCTTAAAATTCAGGTCCCCCCTCTTATTCTTTATGACTTAAAAGGTGAATATGATCCTAGATCATCACTCCTTTTCTGAAATGATTACAGACCGAGCTCTAGAGTTCCATGAAAACAAAACAACTTCTTCCTTGAGATGTCTATTAAAAAGCAAAGCTGGTTGAAATAGAAGAAGGGAAAGCTGCAAGCCAATAGGGAACAATAGGCACGTTGAAAAAAAGAGTGTGGCCGCTCACTGTAAGGGATCTGCCTGATGGTAGATGTGAGTATCCCACTGAGATTGAAGACTTTTATAGTCTTGAAAAGTTTAGACGAGAGAAGATTCACAGGCACAAAGCATCCTTTAGAACAGTGCTCTTAGCGATGTGCATTTCATATGTGAAACAGTGAAAGGATACATACTGTGGCCTACATTTAAAGAGCTACAGAATTTCCCTTTCTTCTTTAAACTGGAACTCAAGCACTTTAACCTTTTCATTTAATATACAGTATTGTTCCAATTTCAGTAGACCAATGTTATGTACAATAACTACAGTATTGGAATACTCACAACATCTATCCAAGCCTGTGTGAAGGTCTGTTTCTGATTTTGCTCATGGAATTGTCATGCCAAACGTGAGAAGAGAGCAGTAACAGACTGACACCCAGGCTACATCAATACATACAGGGATGTACAACAAGTGTCACTGTGTTTGCCTTTCTATTTCAAGCCCTTATCTCTCTCCTTTAATGCCATACTACATATAAAATACTTAAAATAGCTCTCCTCTCTTTATGAAAATATGACGCTGTTTGAAATGTAATTTTATGACATATATTACCTCAAATTGTAATATGCCTAATTACCCTTAGCGTTATCACAGCAATTTAGCAATCACCATGTGCCCTTGTGGTGCAGTGAACATTCTACTCAATGGGCCACTAAGGGATGGGATCAATTAGCCATTTAATTATTGTAATGATGTGGACCTATGATTTAGCTCCCACTGACAGTTTTGAGAGAGTCACAGATGTGTGTGTAGTATTTAAATGGGTTGCCATGGTTGACCTATATGTACGCTTCAGTGTACGCTTCAGTGCATCCAGTTGTATGGAGTGTTGTGAGTGCCTGAGTACATCATCGTGCTGCCTTTGTGAGCTGTGTAGTGTGTAGTAGTGTGTAGTATCGCTGACAGTACTACATTTGGTGTTACTGGCTCGCATTTAGCTTGAGGAGTTGTATTCAAGACAGTACTCTGCTGACTGGACTGCTCACTATGAAAAGCCTGGCTCATGTGAGTCAATGCAAAGAAGATACACTGGCTGCCAGCAATGGAATATAGGCCAGAGTATAAGACAATGGAATATAGGTCAGAGTACAAGACAATGGAATATAGGCCAGAGTACAAGACAATGGAATATAGGCCAGAGTACAAGACAATGGAATATAGGCCAGAGTACAAGACAATGGAATATAGGCCAGAGTACAAGACAATGGAATATAGGCCAGAGTACAAGACAATGGAATATAGGCCAGAGTACAAGACAATAGAATATAGGCCAGAGTACAAGACAATGGAATATAGGCCAGAGTACAAGACAATGGAATATAGGCCAGAGTACAAGACAATGGAATATAGGTCAGAGTACAAGACAATGGAATATAGGCCAGAGTACAAGACAATGGAATATAGGTCAGAATACAAGACAATGGAATATAGGCCAGAGTACAAGACAATGGAATATAGGTCAGAGTACAAGACAATGGAATATAGGCCAGAGTACAAGACAATGGAATATAGGCCAGAGTACAAGACAATGGAATATAGGTCAGAATACAAGACAATGGAATATAGGCCAGAGTACAAGACAATGGAATATAGGCCAAAGTACAAGACAATGGAATATAGGCCAGAGTACAAGACAATGGAATATAGGCCAGAGTACAAGACAATGGAATATAGGCAGAGTACAAGACAAGTACAAGACAATGGAATATAGGCCAGAGTACAAGACAATGGAATATAGGCCAGAGTACAAGACAATGGAATATAGGTTAGAGTACAAGACAATGGAATATAGGCCAGAGTACAAGACAATGGAATATAGGCCAGAGCACAAGACAATGGAATATAGGCCAGAGTACAAGACAATGGAATATAGGCCAGAGTACAAGACAATGGAATATAGGCCAGAGTACAAGACAATGGAATATAGGCCAGAGTACAAGACAATGGAATATAGGCCAGAGTACAAGACAATGGAATATAGGCCAGAGTACAAGACTATGGAATATAGGCCAGAGTACAAGACTATGGAATATAGGCCAGAGTACAAGACAATGGAATATAGGTCAGAGTACAAGACTATGGAATATAGGCCAGAGTACAAGACAATGGAATATAGGCCAGAGTACAAGACAATGGAATATAGGCCAGAGTACAAGACTATGGAATATAGGCCAGAGTACAAGACAATGGAATATAGGCCAGAGTACAAGACAATGGAATATAGGCCAGAGTACAAGACAATGGAATATAGGCCAGAGTACAAGACTATGGAATATAGGCCAGAGTACAACACTATGGAATATAGGTCAGAGTACAAGACAATGGAATATAGGCCAGAGTACAAGACTATGGAATATAGGCCAGAGTACAAGACTATGGAATATAGGCCAGAGTACAAGACAATGGAATATAGGTCAGAGTACAAGACAATGGAATATAGGCCAGAGTACAAGACAATGGAATATAGGCCAGAGTACAAGACAATGGAATATAGGCCAGAGTACAAGACAATGGAATATAGGCCAGAGTACAAGACAATGGAATATAGGCCAGAGTACAAGACAATGGAATATAGGCCAGAGTACAAGACAATGGAATATAGGCCAGAGTACAAAACAATGGAATATAGGCCAGAGTACAAAACAATGGAATATAGGCCAGAGTACAAGACAATGGAATATAGGCCAGAGTACAAGACAATGGAATATAGGCCAGAGTACAAGACCATGGAATATAGGCCAGAGTACAAGACTATGGAATATAGGCCAGAGTACAAGACAATGGAATATAGGCCAGAGTACAAGACAATGGAATATAGGCCAGAGTACAAGACTATGGAATATAGGCCAGAGTACAAGACTATGGAATATAGGCCAGAGTACAAGACAATGGAATATAGGCCAGAGTACAAGACAATGGTATATAGGCCAGAGTACAAGACTATGGAATATAGGCCAGAGTACAAGACAATGGAATATAGGCCAGAGTACAAGACAATGGAATATAGGCCAGAGTGCAAGACAATGGAATATAGGCCAGAGTGCAAGACAATGGAATATAGGTCAGAGTACAAGACAATGGAATATAGGCCAGAGTACAAGACAATGGAATATAGGCCAGAGTACAAGACTATGGAATATAGGCCAGATTGCAAGACAATGGAATATAGGCCAGAGTACAAGACAATGGAATATAGGCCAGAGTACAAGACAATGGAATATAGGCCAGAGTACAAGACAATGGAATATAGGTCAGAGTACAAGACAATGGAATATAGGCCAGAGTACAAGACCATGGAATAATAATAATGAAACTTAAACTTTAGAAACTAATATCTGATAGTGATGTTATACAGTGCCTATGGTGCATGTCAGAGGAGGCTGGTGGGAGGAGCTATAGGAGAACAGGCACATTGTAATGTCTGGAAATTAAGAGCGTCTGCCAAATGACTTAAATGTAATGTAAATGTAATAACCACGTTTGACTCCATTCCATGAATTCCATTCCAACCATTGCAATGAGCTCATCTTCCTATAGCTCCTCCCACCAGCCTCCTCTGGTACATGTTACACAGACTGTATATAGGCCTAACCATGTTGAAAAATGTAGTGTGTTTGTGTGAGTTTGTGTGAGTGAGTGTGCCTTGCCCGTCGTATGTGTGTGTGTACAGTATGCATGCACAGTGTGCACACATGTGCGACCATATGTGAATGTCAGAATCTTCCCATTAAATCCATCATGAGGATTCCACTGTCAGTGCAGTAGGTGCGGAATGAAGTATAGTTGAGGTGTAGGACTATGAGTGGGCTAGAAGTGGTTAGGAGGCAGTGGCGGGATGAGGATGGAGGGTGCATCTCTGAGCAGAATAAAATAACAGTGTGTGAGTGATGAGGATGACAGAAGCTGATGTGTGCTCAGGGCCTGTGTGGCTCCTGTAATAAAGATACGGAGCCACAGAGTGGTCTCTTAACCGCTCCTTAATCCCTCAGTAAATGACATGTTCGGCTCCCCAAGAGGCGAGTGAAAAATGCTAACAGTTTGTCCACTGTTGGGACCTTGATAGCGTCTGGAAAACATTTTGCATACTGTATAATGTCAAGGAGAGATCATTTTTTTCATCTGGATTTTGTATAAAATAAATATGAACCTTTAGGAAGTCTAAGAACAAGGCGTAGGCTAATGCTAGAAATATCAAAGAAATGACAATTGATCATTTTGGCTGTGGACTGGTCTTTGAGTGCAAGCTGATAGCATTTCACAATTGGTTTCCACAGCCGTTATAACTGAAAAGTCTGTGCTTTCTCCTTTCACCAGCGCGTGGCATCTGCTTGATCAATGTTTCCTGAGAAGGAAGTCAGAGGAGAGCAGAGACGGTTCTCTTATCACCCCCCATTGGCTGTAAAGTGTCTTCTTTATATTGGAATCAATGGAATGGAGTCGAACACGTTGTCTCCATGTGTTTGATACCATTCCATCGATCTCATTCCAGCCATTACAATGAGCCCATCCCCCTATATCTTCTCCCACCAGCCTCCTCTGGTGCACACGCACACAAAGCACTCACACTTTACAATGTCAGCACTGCATCTGATAACGGCCATTGGTGATGGCCAGCCTCGACAAGTCCAAATTTGTCAGCAGGGTTAAGGACAGGGAGAAGAGAGAGAGGGGTATCAAGTGTGAAGAGATGGGCGATTAGCTAGTGGACTGAGTCAGGCCACTCGCAGCTTTGTGTGTCAGAGTAGGATGGAAAAGCCAATGAAACACTTCTCTAAGGGTGTCATAAACCCTGCTTTATGGTTGGTTTGTGTAGCCTTGCAGATTAGGTTCAAAGAAAGACAGCTCCTCTCTTTCTCGCCACACATCTTAAATCCTGTTTCTATTCAGTTTCCTCTGTAGATAGATTCTCAGGGAGGCTGTGAAATATCCCCGGAGTCAGCAGCTATGGAACAGCTACGAGGTCGGGGGAAGTTACATTACCACAGGGACTATTTAACTATTTGAGCACAGGAGAGAAGAGCATGACTGTGCTAATCAAAGAACACATATTTCTGCCATTTTGGTATGATTTGCTCTTGTTATTGACATTAATAGTTCCTAAGGAAGCTGAGAATATCTGTGTTCAAAGGGGAAAGCTGCAATTTGTGTACTTGAAAGGGTGGGAAATCAAAATCAAATCAATATTGCTAGCTATATACAATGATTAATGCATTCCCAGCTAGCACATGTGGCTCCTTGGAAGTGGTGGGAATGTACGTTTTTGGTTTCCCATTGGTTCTGGAAAAGAAGCCATTAATTTTTAGGTTGCAGGGAGGTTCTGAGAATGTTTTACTATGGTTCCCTGGGAGGTTTTATTAATGTTCCGAGAACAGAAATTATAGGTTATTTGAAGGCAATTAAATAACATTCAGAGAACATGTTTCAATAACACTTTTAATAACACTGCTAGCTTAGGTTGATTGCTTTGAACCAATAAAAAAAATGTGTTTGCATGATTAATGTCTAAGAAAATGTCCATGTGTCCTATCTGTGCTTGGAGTTCCCACCTGAACACACTTAACAAGATAGAGGATAGAGAGTGTTATGTTGATGCTGAGAACGGCATGTATATGTTTTTAAATAACCTTTTTAGAACTCTGAACATTACTGAAGTTTTCTTGTGGGAGGAGGTCAGAGACCTGGCCGTGTGGTGCCAGGACAATAACCTCTCCCTCAACGTGATCAAGACTAAGAAACAACATTAAGAATGTTGTTTCTTAATGTTCTCTGAACTATTTGAGAATATTCCCAATGTCAAACCGTTTAGATAAGAACTTTTAGGAAAGGTTTAGATAATTAGAACTTTTAGGAAAGGTTTTGTTAAAGTAATGAAATACCAATATTTTTTTGTTTGTTGTCAAGTTACTTCAATGTGCTGAGAATGTTCCAAAGCCAAGAAACTATCCTACGCCATTCCCAGAAAGTTGTGGGAAGGTTGTTTGCAAAATAACCATCGGACAACCATGCTATCATCAAGCTCTAAGAATCTTATGGTTTTAGAACATTATGTGCTAGTTGGGCAATGCGTTTTCTTCAGGAACTACTTGCAGAACTCATCTCAATAAGTAAGTCTGAGGAGAGTGTCTCAACAGTGAAATGCATGGGCTGGTGTCTCGAGATGGCACGTTACCTCTCACTGTTTTGGGCACTGAGGCCAATTGCAAATGGGAAACCTGGCAAAGGACCCATGGCTGTCTCCTCTCCTGTTTGTGAGATGCAGCCTGCCATAGAGAGGCTGTTAGATAAACTAATTGAATCATAGGCTGCCCAGCTAGCACATTTGGTTCCTTGGATGTTGTGGGTACGTACATTTTTGGTTTCCCATTGGTTCTGGGAATGAAGCCACACGTTTCCTGACAGATAGAACTGAGCATTTTTGAAAGGTTCTGAGAACGTGAAAATTAATTTGCTTAGATTTTTCAAATATATCTATTTTTTTATTGTGGCACGGTGTTGGTGAGATTTGAACTTATGTTCCCTATCCATGGCATTAGTCCACTGCACCACCAGGATAGAGCTAGCATGCCATGTTTTTTTTTAAATCATTCAAGCTGTTCATTTTAGTGCATACAAACCCCATTTTAACGGAAACAAGCACTCATTAAGATCAGGTGTGGCCAATTAGTGGGTGTGGCCAACACGCCTGAACACGCTAAACAAAATAGAGGATAGAATTTTGTTGATGCTGAGAAAGGAATGTATGTTTTTAAATAACATTCTTAGAACGTTTTCTTGTTTTTTTTAATGGAAAGTTTTCTTAATGTTCTGAGAACATGACTTTAAATAGAACCATGAGGAAACCTGTAGAAAATGTTATGATGAAGTACTGAAATTCTCACCAAAGAAACATATGGTTCTCAGAATATTATGTGCTAGCTGGGTATCCTGCACCATTCCTAGAATGTTGTGGGAATGTTGTATGCAAAATAACCATAGGAGAACCATGCTTTCACCAAACTTTAAGAAACATATGGTTCTCAGAACATTATGTGCTAGCTGGGCGTATTGTTATCAAACCTTTAACATTATACATAAATTCTGTCCACTAGGATTCCATCAGAGTCAATACTATTGATTGTTTATTTCCCCACATCAGCAATGACAAGATTTAGGTTTGGTTTGAAGACAATCCAAATTCGATTGGAGCGGAAATTAAATGATAGATGTTGAATTAGCACCAGGCTCAGTTACATAAATTATTCTAACCACAATGTCCTTGTCTGTAGGTTTTCATTTTGATATTGAAGGATTGTCGTTTGACTGACTTCAGCACAATTAGCCTAACTTAATCAAATAAACATAATTTGTTTGTTATGTTAAATCGATTTATTTAGAAAATATTAAATGTATAAAACAGAGCTTTATGATATTTTGACAAACCTGATTAACAGTTGACAGTTACAGACTTAAGACAAAGCACTGACACCTTTTCTTTTAATAACACATATATTATAGTATATACAGTGTACCAACCAAATGCCTTTGTCTGAAGTGTACATTTGAAATCAGGTTGCAATACAAAGTAGGATACAGGCTCTGATCTTCATGGTGTGGTTACCTGTGACATGTTAAGCCATTTCCAGGCATCATTCAGAGCATTTTCGAAGATGCTTTGTCAAGCAAGCACTATAATTTTCATTTCACAAAAATCCCCTCCATCCCTTTAAGGTGAGCATAAATGGATGACCTGCATCGAGCCATTCTTAGAAAACATAACACCATTAGAGTGACTTGAGGCTAGAATTACTGTACTAAGCGCTGGCATCAGTGCAACGTGTTGGACATAGACACATTGAATTTCCAGGAAAAAGAACATAGAAACAATATTATTTCCAGGATTAAAAACAGAACATTCTAAGGTAAAGTATGAATCTGACCTTAAGTATACATGTTATTGCTGTGAAAGAGAATATGAATGGAGCAGCACATAAACACGTACACTAAGAAGCTTTATCCAAGACAACTCAAAAACCTTAGATTCTCCTCGATACTGGCAGGTAACATACTGGACTGGCAGTTGAGTTCTGTCGGTTTTTGGAGTGTAATTTTCAAACCACATGCAAATGGTAAATGAAATGCATTTAAATTCCCAACATCTTGGGGGGAAATATCTTAAATTGCTTGGCATAAACAAAACATGCTTGGAGATATTAAATGCAGACACACACAGACAGAGTCATTGTCATAATCATAGTCATAAAACATTTCTGTGAAATAAAACTTTGTATCATTGGCTGCATTTACACAGGCAGTTCTGATTGCTTGCCCAATTATAGGCAAAAGAGCTGATCTGATTGGTCAAAATACCAATTAGTGGAAAAATATCAAAATTGGATTGCCTGTGTTTGAGTGAAGACACAGACAACATATCAGTTACACTATGGAGCTCTTGTAGCATTATATCCAACCACCTGCATGGTCACATTTATAGGAGAGTCTGAAAAGGCCTGGGCTCCACCAGACTATTAGACATGTTTCTCAGATCAGCCACAGAGTGGACCACCCTGTAGCCTAGAAGAGAGAGTGTATCATTGCACAGAGTCTGCAAAGTCCTCACTATATCAAACGCTAGTCTCAGTCTCCAGCTCTCTGCTGTGGCTTTGGAGTCTCTGGTGGTGGAATACTTATAGTTCCACTCGGATGTAGGAGGTGCGCTGTTGTTGGTGTTATGTGCGATCCACGAGTGCACGCTTTCATCCATCTCCAACCCCACAAACCTGTAGATCTCCTGAGCCTTCTCCTTGGGGTTGAGGGCCAGGTCCTCGTAGCGCACCAAGAGGTAGCGTCCACGAAGCCACGCCGGCCTCTGCAGCATTGTCTCTGCTGAGTCTGCCATGTCCCTGCAGGTGCTGGTGATCTGAGCTAGGTCTACATAGTGCGGCTGCCTACCTGTAGCATTCCAGATCTTCCAGGCACGAAACTGCTCAGAGAATGCCATCATGCGCGAGGCCAGGATGGCTCTGGGGTCGCGCACCAGGTGAACGATCCTTAGGTCTAGCCGCGGGTCCTCGGTCAAGGTGCGCAGGTCCCCCACCTCAGGGACACGCACCGTCTTGATGGCCACGTGGCCCCGTGAAAGACACGCGATGGAGGCCAGGGTGAGGTTCAGCGCCCCGCACTTCTTGGGGCACCAGGTCTCATCAGGCTGACTCCCAGAGGCCGAGGCCCCCTCACCACCCTCGGGGCACACAGGGGGGGAGCAGAGAGCTCGGCTGGAGCTCCGGCGGAAGAAAGACCCGGTGACGTGGTCCTGGGGCTCAGGACGGATGTAGTTCTCCAGGAAGCGTAGGTCACAGGTGTAGAGGTTGAGGAGGAGGTCCCGGTAGGCCCCCAGCAGGGCCCGGCGGTCCAGGGCCCGACGCAGTCTGCCGCTGGTGTTGGTGAAGGCCTGCTGGACGTGGTAGAGGGGCTCGAACGCGTAGAAGATGGCCGGATGCTGGTTGAAGAGCTGACCAGTGAAGGAGGAGCCACTGCGGGTGGTGGCGAACAGGAGGATGTGGCGCCGGGAGACCATGGCTGATGTTTCCATGGGCAATGTGTTGTCCTCACACATAGCTCTCCACCTGGAGTCTAGAAGGACAAGGGGACAAGGAGAGGATATCTGTACCCATGTAATACACATAGTAGTCTATTGTACTGTGATAGTTGCAATAACTACAATAGCTGCATATGCTTCTAGAATATGATACAGTTGATTAAGTATTTAAAAAGTCTATATACAACAGTATGGGTCTTAGTTGACTTATTTAGAGGGCAACTTCATGATTGTTCTTTATTTCACTACTTTATAAATACAACTGTTAATATTAATTGGTTGACTTTCATACAATTTCAGACAAAGACGTTCTGCAACCAATCCTAAGCTCTTGGCACATGGACACTTGGAATGAAAGAAGCTTATAAAAGTAAAATAGAATCCAGTATCATCATCATAACAGAGGACTAAGAAAAACCAACTGAAGAATATCTATCCAGCAAATTTGCTTAAATAATTCAGAAAGTAGGCTAAACATGTATGAGTAAGATGCTTGTCTGCCGATTTTTACCCAAAGACTGGTGAAATGTCTCCTCTCTAAATATAGAGTGGATTGCTAACGTGTAATTACTGCTGATGAGGAGTTGATTGCAAAGGGGTCGTTACGTTTATCTGGAGACGAGCTTGACAAAAGGCGTATACAGCCACCCCGCGATAGCTGATTAATGAGGATAAACTGGAGGATAATTGTCAAATGAATAAAAATGAATCACAGATATTACATCTCTCTCATCCTCTCCTCCATGAAAAGGGGAATTCCCTTGGGTAAGGATTAGCTTACTATTTGCGCTCCCCCTCTGCTCCTCGAGAGTCAGTGACTAATGACCCCACGCAAACAAACATTCTTCCTGTATGAATACCACATAAGGGTTTTATGTGGGCAAAAATTCCCTAAATTAAACTTGTGAACCCTGAATGTACAGTGGGGCAAAAAAGTATTTCGTCAGCAACCAATTGTGAAAGTTCTCCCACTTAAAAAGATGAGAGAGGCCTGTAATTTTCATCATAGGTACACTTCAACTATGACAGACAAAATGAGAAGAAAAAATCCAGAAAATCACATTGTAGGATTTTTTATGAATTTATTTGAAATTTATGGTGGAAAATAAGTATTTGGTCACCTACAAACAAACAAGATTTCTGGCTCTCACAGACCTGTATCTTCTTCTTTAAGAGGCTCTTCTGTCCTCCACTTGTTACCTGTATTAATGGTGTCTATTTGAACTTGTTATCAGTATAAAAGACACAACTGTTGGCGCAATTATTAGAAAATGGAAGAAGTTCAAGATGACGGTCAATCACACTCGGTCTGGGGCTCCATGCAAGATCTCACCTCATGGGGCATCAATGATCATGAGGAAGGTGAGGGAACAGCCCAGAACTACACGGCAGGAGGTGGTCCATGACCTGATGAGAGCTGGGACCACAGTCTCAAAGAAAACCATTAGTAACACACTACGCCGTCATGGATTAAAATGCTACAGCGCACGCAAGGTCCCCCTGCTCAAGCCAGCACATCTCCAGGCCCGTCTAAGGTTTGCCAATGACCATCTGGATGATCCAGAGTAGTGGGAGGTCATGTGGTGTGATGAGACAAAAATAGAGCTTTTTGGTCTAAACCCCACTCGCCGTGTTTGGAGGAAGAAGGATGAGTACAACCCCAAGAACACCATCCCAACCGTGAAGCATGGAGGTGGAAACATCATTCTTTGCGGATGCTTTTCTGCAAAGGGGACAGGACGACTGCACCGTATTGAGGGGAGGATGGATGGAGCCATGTATCGTGAGATCTTGGCCAACAACCTCCTTCCCTCAGTAAGAGCATTGAAGATGGGTCGTGGCTGGGTCTTCCAGCATGACAACGACACGATACACACAGCCAGTGCAACTAAGGAGTGGCTCCGTAACTAGCATCTCAAGGTCCTGGAGTGGCCTAGCCAGTCTCCAGACCTGAACTCAATAGAAAATCTTTGGAGGGAGCTGAAAGTCCGTATTGCCCAGCGACAGCCCTGAAATCTGAAGGATCTGGAGAAGGTCTGTATGGAGGAGTGGGCCAAAATCCCTGCTGCAGTTTGTGCAAACCTGGTAAAGAACTACAGGAACTGTATGATCTCTGTAATTGCAAACAAAGGTTTCTGTACCAAATATTAAGTTCTGCTTTTCTGTTGTATCAAATACTTATGTCATGCAATGAAATGCAAATGAATTACTTAAAAATCATACAATGTGATTTTCTGGATTTTTGTTTTAGATTTCGTCTCTCACAGTTGAAGTGTACCTATGATAAAAATTACAGACCTCTGCATGCTTTGTAAGTAGGAAAACCTGCAAAATCGGCAGTGTATCAAATACTTGTTCTCCCCACTGTATATCATCAAGCAATTGTAAAATAAAATGTCTTTGTATGCCCTCTACTGTTCGCATTTAAAGTGATGCTGGCCATCAGTTGAGTCATGTTGTCACGCTCGTCGTAATGAGTAGACCAAGGCGCAACGTGAGTAGAGTTCCACATACATATGATTCTACTGGTGCACTAGTCGTAGACAAGATGTCACAACTGACAATGGGGAAAATGGCTACCTAAGTATTATCCCCAATCAGAGACAACGATAAGCTGCCTCTGATTGGGAACCATATCAGGCCACCATAGACATACAAATTCACCTAGATGACCCACCCAAGTCACTATCACGCCCCAACCAACACAAAGAATAAACAGCTTACCATGGTCAGGGCGTGACACATGTACAAGTATTTAGTCAGCCACCAATTGTGCAAGTTCTCCCACTTAAAAAGATGAGTGAGGCCTGTAATTTTCATCATAGGTACACTTCAACTATGACAGACAAAATGAGAAAAAAACACCAGAAAATCACATTGTAGGATTTTTAATGAATTATTTGCAAATTATGGTGGAAAATAAGTATTTGGTCAATAACAAAAGTTTATCTCAATACTTTGTTATATACCCTTTGTTGGCAACGACAGAGGTCATACGTTTTCTGTAAGTCTTCACAAGGTTTTCACACACTGCTGCTGGTATTTTGGCCCATTCCTCCATGCAGATCTCCTCTAGAGCAGTGATGTTTTGGGGCTGTTGCTGGGCAACACGGACTTTCAACTCCCTCTAAAGATTTTCTATGGGGTTGAGATCTGGAGACTGGCTTCTTACGAAGCCACTCCTTCGTTGCCCGGGCGGTGTGTTTGGGATCATTGTCATGCTGAAAGACCCAGCCACGTTTCATCTTCAATGCCCTTGCTGATGGAAGGAGGTTTTCACTCAAAATCTCACGATACACGACCCCATTCATTCTTTCCTTTACACGGATCAGTCGTCACTGGTCCCTTTGTAGAAAAACAGCCCCAAAGCATGATGTTTCCACCCCCATGCTTCACAGTAGGTATGGTGTTCTTTGGATGCAACTCAGCATTCTTTGTCCTCCAAACACGACGAGTTGAGTTTTTACCAAAAAGTTATATTTTGGTTTCATCTGACCATATGACATTCTCCCAATCTTCTGGATCATCCAAATGTTCTCTAGCAAACTTCAGACGGACCTGAACATGTACTGGCTTAAGCAGGGGGACACGTCTGGCACTGCAGGATTTGAGTCCCTGGCGGAGTAGTGTGTTACTGATGGTAGGCTTTGTTACTTTGGTCCCAGCTCTCTGCAGGTCATTCACTAGGTCCCCCCGTGTGGTTCTGGGATTTTTGGGACGCCGAGCGCAGAGCGCCGCCCGAACAGGGAGAGGAGTTACCTTCGGTAGAAGTCGTGACAGTACCCCCCCCTGGCGCGCGGCTTCGAGGCCGGCGACGACTCCAGGGTGACCCGGAGGACGAGGCGCAGGGCGATCCGGATGGAGGCGGTGAAACTCCCTTAGCATAGGTGGATCCAGTACGTCCTCCACCGGCACCCAGCATCTCTCCTCCGGACCGTACCCATCCCAGTCCACGAGGTACTGAAGACCCCCCACCCGACGCCTCGAGTCCAGTATGGACCGAAATGCATACGCCGGCGCCCCCCTGATGTCCAGGGGGGCGGAGGGACCTCCCGCACCTCATCTTCTTGAAGCGGACCAGCCACCACCGGCCTAAGGAGAGACACATGAAACGAGGGGTTAATATGGTAATAAGGGGGGAGCTGTAACCTATAACACACCTCGTTTATTCTCCTCAGGGCTTTGAATGGCCCCACAAACCGCGGACCCAGCTTCCGGCAGGGCAGGTGGAGGGGCAGGTTTCGGGTCGAGAGCCAGACCCGGACCCCCGGTGTGTACGCCGAGGCCTCGCTGCGGTGGCGGTTGGCACTGGCCTTCTGACACCCTTCGGCCCGTTTAAGGTACCCGTGGGCGGCCTCCCAGGTTTCCCTTGAGCGTCTCACCCAATCGTCCACCACAGGAGCCTCGGTCTGGCTCTGATGCCATGGTACCAGGACCGGCTGATAGCCCAGCACACATTGGAAGGGCGACAGGTTTGTAGAGGAGTGGCGGAGTGAGTTCTGTGCCATCTCTGCCCAGGGGATGTACTTCGCCCTCTCCCCTGGACGGTCCTGGCAATACGACCGCAGAAACCTACCCACATCCTGGTTCACTCTTTCCACCTGCCCATTACTCTCAGGGTGAAACCCAGAGGTAAGGCTGACCGAGACCCCCAAACGTTCCATGAGCGCCTTCCACAACCTGGACGTGAACTGGGGACCCCGATCAGAAACAATATCTTCAGGCACCCCGTAGTGCCGGAAGACGTGAGTAAACAGGGCCTCCGCCGTCTGTAGGGCTGTAGGGAGACCGGGCAAAGGGAGGAGACGACAGGACTTAGAAAACCGATTCACAACGACCAGGATCGTGGTGTTGCCCTGTGATGGTGGCAGATCGGTCAAGAAGTCAACCGACAGGTGTGACCAAGGCCACTGTGGAACAGGAAGGGGTTGTAACTTCCCTCTGGGCAGGTGCCTAGGATCCTTGCACTGAGTGCACACTGAGCAGAAGGACACATAAACCCTCACGTCCTTGGCTAAAGTGGACCACCAGTACCTCCCACTAAGACATCGCACCGTCCTACCGATCCCCGGGTGACCAGAGGAGGGGGACGTGTGGAGCCCACCAAATTAGCTTGTCTCTAACCTCCAGCGGAACATACACCTGTCCCGCTGGACACTGTGGTGGAGTAGGCTCAACACGCGATGCTCGCTCAATGTCTGCGTCCACCTCCCACCTCACAGGTGCCACGAGACAAGAAGTCGGGAGGATGGGCGCAGGATCAATGGCCCGCTCCTCTGTATCATATAGTCGGGACAGTGCATCTGCTTTAGTTTTCTGGGAGCCTGGTCTATAGGAGATGGTAAACCTAAATCGGGTGAAAAACATGGCCCACCTTGCCTGACGAGGGTTCAGTCTTCTCGCTGCCCGAATGTACTCTAGATTACTGTGGTCAGTCCAGATGAGAAAAGGGTGTTGGCCCCCCTCAAGCCAATGTCAGGATCGTTCCATACCGCGTTGGCCCACTCCAGGGCTTTACTTGAGAGGCAGGAGACGAGGGCGTTCACACTCTCACCCCTCGAAGGAGCCGGACGAACGGTCGCCAGGTATAGGTCCATCTGGAGTAAGAACCCCTGGCACCCGGCCGCCGTCCCATCGTACTCCCTCGGGAGGGCGAGTCGAATCCCACTGTGCTCAGGCAATGAAGGAGGGGGTAGTGGTACTGGTTGGGGTGTGGCTGATAAAGGTGTGGGAAGGCCACCTCTCTCCCATCTCTCCATCGTCTCCATCACCTGATCCATGGCGGTCCCCTGCCGTGTGGTGTTGAACTCGCTCCTCCACGGACCCTGGGAGTGCGTCTGCTCCTGCTGACTCCATAATTTATTTGGTGCAGGATTCTGTGATAAGGTGCGTCTCGGTGAGAGGTGTAGGAGTCAGGCGCAGAAGAGCAGGGATTTCTGAGAAGCGTGTTTAATATATATATATATATATATATACACAGTGCCTTGCGAAAGTATTCGGCCCCCTTGAACTTTGCGACCTTTTGCCACATTTCAGGCTTCAAACATAAAGATATAAAACTGTATTTTTCTGTGAAGAATCAACAACAAGTGGGACACAATCATGAAGTGGAACAACATTTATTGGATATTTCAAACTTTTTTAACAAATCAAAAACTGAAAAATTATATAGTCCACCAATACAAAATTGGCACAGATGAAAATCCAAAACTACGCTCTCGAAGGAACAGAAACTCGTGCCAATACACGGTGGAACAACCACATTTCCGACACTACATACAGGTTCCTAAATAGTGAAGACAATACAGAAACTCGTGCCAATACATGGAGGAACAACCACATTTCCGACACCACATACAGGTGCCTAAATAGTGAAGACAATACAGAAACTCGTGCCAAACGCACGGAGGAACAAACTCTGTTCCGAAACTTAACTACACGTACGTAATAGCGAAAACAATAAACATCATAGATCATTGAACGCAAATACACACAAGCTTAATCCTGCATGAATTAAGGCAGGCAACAGGTGCCCTATATACACACAGAAATAAACGCAATTGAAACCAGGTGTAAAAAGGAACACAGACAAAACAACCAGAAAAGGAAAAAGGGATCGGTGGCGGCTAGTAAACTGGCGACGCCGAGCGCCACCCGAACAGGGAGAAGAGTTATCTTCAGTAGAAGTCGTGACAACTGCTGAGCTAGCTGTAGCTTATGCTTTCAGTACTAGATTCATTCTCTGATCCATTGATTCAGGGGACATCATGTCAGTTCATGCTGCAAGAGCTCTGATAGGTTGGAGGATGTCCTCTGGAAGTTGTCATAATTACTGTGTAAGTCTGGAAGGGGGTGAGAACCATGATCCTCCTAAGTTTTGTATTGAAGTCAATGTACACAGATGAGGACGGAAGCTAGCTAGCTGTCCTCCGACTACACCATGGTGCTACCCTACAAAGTTGTTGAGGCTCCTGTGGACCTTCATTGCAAAACAGTGTGTTTTAATTAATTATTTGGTGGAATGTGAATATATTTTGTGTCATTTTATCTATATAATATATATTTTCTTAAATTAAATTCACTGTGGAGGAATTTCCTCCTCTGAGGAGGAGCCTCCACTAGTCTAGCTACATAATAGAGGCATCAGTTTAAACCCTACCAGTTACTGAGCAAGACTAGAACACAGCCTCAATGAAAATTCTACTTTAATTAAAGAACAACATACATACAGTCGAATGCATAGCTACTTCTGTTTGTTGCTCAGTCTTGTTATGTGCTTTGCAAATAGAGCCTTACCTCTGGGCTGTTGGCTCTCACAGCGGTAGACACACACTAAGTACAGTGCCTTGCGAAAGTATTCGGCCCCCTTGAACTTTGTGACCTTTTGCCACATTTCAGGCTTCAAACATAAAGATATAAAACTGTATTTTTTTTGTGAAGAATCAACAACAAGTGGGACACAATCATGAAGTGGAACGACATTTATTGGATATTTCAAACTTTTTTAACAAATCAACAACTGAAAAATTGGGCGTGCAAAATTATTCAGCCCCCTTAGGTTAATACTTTGTAGCGCCACCTTTTGCTGCGATTACAGCTGTAAGTCGCTTGGGGTATGTCTCTATCAGTTTTGCACATCGAGAGACTGAAATTTTTTCCCATTCCTCCTTGCAAAACAGCTCGAGCTCAGTGAGGTTGGATGGAGAGTATTTGTGAACAGCAGTTTTCAGTTCCACAGATTCTCGATTGGATTCAGGTCTGGACTTTGACTTGGCCATTCTAACACCTGGATATGTTTATTTTTGAACCATTCCATTGTAGATTCTGCTTTATGTTTTGGATCATTGTCTTGTGGGAAGACAAATCTCCGTCCCAGTCTCAGGTCTTTTGCAGACTCCATCAGGTTTTCTTCCAGAATGGTCCTGTATTTGGCTCCATCCATCTTCCCATCAATTTTAACCATCTTCCCTGTCCCTGCTGAAGAAAAGCAGGCCCAAACCATGATGCTGCCACCACTATGTTTGACAGTGGGGATGGTGTGTTCAGGGTGATGAGCTGTGTTGCTTTTACGCCAAACATAACGTTTTGCATTGTTGCCAAAAAGTTCAATTTTGGTTTCACCTGACCAGAGCACCTTCTTCCACATGTTTGGTGTGTCTCCCAGGTGGCTTGTGGCAAACTTTAAACAACACTTTTTATGGATATCTTTAAGAAATGGCTTTCTTCTTGCCACTCTTCCATAAAGGCCAGATTTGTGCAATATGCGACTGATTGTTGTCCTATGGACAGAGTCTCCCACCTCAGCTGTAGATCTCTGCAGTTCATCCAGAGTGATCATGGGCCTCTTGGCTGCATCTCTGATCAGTCTTCTCCTTGTATGAGCTGAAAGTTTAGAGGGACGGCCAGGTCTTGGTAGATTTGCAGTGGTCTGATACTCCTTCCATTTCAATATTATCGCTTGCACAGTGCTCCTTGGGATGTTTAAAGCTTGGGAAATCTTTTTGTATCCAAATCCGGCTTTAAACTTCTTCACAACAGTATCTCGGACCTGCCTGGTGTGTTCCTTGTTCTTCATGATGCTCTCTGCGCTTTTAACTGACCTCTGAGACTATCACAGTGCAGGTGCATTTATACGGAGACTTGATTACACACAGGTGGATTGTATTTATCATCATTAGTCATTTAGGTCAACATTGGATCATTCAGAGATCCTCACTGAACTTCTGGATAGAGTTTGCTGCACTGAAAGTAAAGGGGCTGAATAATTTTGCACGCCCAATTTTTCAGTTTTTGATTTGTTAAAAAAGTTTGAAATATCCGATAAATGTCGTTCCACTGCATGATTGTGTCCCACTTGTTGTTGATTCTTCACAAAAAATACAGTTTTATATCTTTATGTTTGAAGCCTGAAATGTGGCAAAAGGTCGCAAAGTTCAAGGGATGTGGCAAAAGGTCGCAAAGTTCAAGGGGGCTGAATACTTTCGCAAGGCACTGTACATACAGTATAATGCATTCTCCCATGTGTGGTCCCTAAGCCATATATACAGTCCAGCCACTTTGCGTTTGTTCTGTATTAGTGGTTACATGCTTGGCAGAGATATGCCTATACCTTTGGGCAGCTGGCTCTGGCAGTGGTAGACACACACAAAGTAGGCTAGAACATACAGCAGAATGTGTGCTCCCTAAGCCATATACTAGCATAGCCACTTTGTGCTTGTTTTTCTGAGTTAGTGGGGACATTCTTGGCAGAGTTTTGACCCTATCTTTGGGCTGTGGGCTCTGGCAATGTAAGACTTCTCAGTAGACACACAAAGTAGATACACTGGAATGTGTGCTCCCTAAGTCATGTAGAGTACAGCCAATTGTGCTTGTTGTTGTGCATTAGTGGTTTCATGCTTGAGCTTTCTCTTACCTTTGGGCTGTCGGTTTTGACAGTGGTAGATGCCACCGTGGCAGGGCCCGGACAGGGAGTCTCTTAGGGTGCGGATGGCTGTGTACTGGACCCCCAGAGAGGCACACACCAGCAGCAGCACTGTCTTCCAGGAGCACTCCATCCTGCGTCCTCCTCCGGCCTTACATCCTTCACGCTGCAACCACCAGGGGAAACACAGAGAGGTGACACTCCTCACACACTGTCCTCAGGGAGAACAAGAGCGATGCAGAAGAGTAGTCCTCTGGGATTTTAACTTTCTGCAGACATTCTGACCAGAGTAGGAAAGAACAAAAATATTTTACGAGCAGCTTTTTTCCATCTTCGCAACGATGCAAAAATCCGAAACTTTATGTCAAAAATGTATGGAGAAAATGTATCCATGCCTTTGTCACAGATTAAACTACTGCAATGCTCTACTATCCGGCTACCTGGGTAAGCCTAGTGGTTAGAGTGTTGGACTAGTAACCGGAAGGTTGCAAGTTCAAACCCCTGAGCTGACAAAGTACAAATCTGTCGTTCTGCCCCTGAACAGGCAGTTAACCCACTGTTCCTAGACCGTCATTGAAAATAAGAATTTGTTCTTAACTGACTTCTCTAGTTAAATAAAAGTAAAATAAAAATAAATAAAAAAGTGCACACATGCGACTATTCTGTGTTGAGCAGTTAACAAAGAAATAGGTACTCCTATATGCTTAATTTAGGGTTATTAATGTAACTTTAGTTCTACAAATGTTGAGCTATATGTTTTGATTTTGAATACATTGTAAGGCTGCATGATGCAACAATAATGATGATTTTTTTTTTTAAGTTGCTTGAAAAGCATGAGCTCTGCTTAGTTTTTTTGCATAGGTGGTACACACTTCGTCAGTCTCTCATTCACAATTTTAGAAGCACTTGACAATGCCTCGAATTTCCCTGCGGCATCTCCTTTGTGTGACCATGATGCACCCTAAAAAAAATCCAGGTCATTTGCAGCCCTTCACCCTAAATGCTGCTCGCTTTGAAGCACCTCATCTCACTTACACAGTTCTCCATCACGTGGTCTTTCTCACAGGCTACAAGTGAAGACTTGACCTATTCTATTCTGTGCAATAAATAAATATTCCAAACATGGTCTGGGACAGTTGTGAGATGCGATAGATCCCAAATTAATACAACCACGCAATGAGGCTGACGCAACAAATGAGAACGTTTAGCTTTAAATGATAAACTATTAGGCTATTTCTTCATATTATAAGCACAGCAATGCGCACATGGCAGTTGGCTTTAATAAGCGTGAATGATCCATTAGTGGGAAAACACCATTATCAAAAGTGACCACAAAGGTGATTATGCATGTAATGCTTTTATTATAAAGGTGCATTTTTATGGTGAAAATTATTATTCCCAAACTTGAAACTCACACAGTGCTTATGTATGCCAGTTAGGCTATACACCCCAATGTAAAGCGGATTAATGTGCTTAACTTTAAGAAGTTATTTGGCCACTTTAGTTGTGATACAAACCTTATTAAAACATATACGCCTATGGGCTAGGCTACATGAGGTGTGCGACTATGATTGAAAAAGTCGCAAAAAAAAGGCATTGTTTCTTATGGTAAGAAAGTGATAACATATAATTCACAAGTGATAGACTAATATTGTCACCAATCAGACTATTCTTGATTTAATATTGTCTTTACATATACTAAATAATATGTGTGAACAATTTTTTATTTAGAATGAACCATTATCATGCACCTGTCTCGTAACAGGGGCAGCAGAAAAATAGCGAATGGAAGACACTTTTCCCCGTGGTTCATTTTCATGCCAGCCAGGTAGGCTATACTCCTGCTGTAAAGAGAAGCAATGTGCTTAATATTAGGAGAGTTAAGAAATAAATATAGTAGGCCTAGCCTATAGAAAGCTGCTGGTTTCCTTTTTAATAGAGGCTTTCACTCTGTTTTTTCATGCAATTGCATAGCCTATTGAAATGGGCTCTCATGAAGTGTTTGATTAGATTGTCGAATACATTTGTATTGGTGTCAGAGTGATTGGAGGGACAATAGAGTGCTGAGTACCAAGCAGTAGGCAAGTTTGGTAAGCTACTAATGACCATCAGCAGTATCAGAGCTTGGAGAAGCCTAACTACATGACTAAACGGTCAAGTGGAATTTGACTGCCTTCATGACTCGTGACTGCCGGTAATATGGTCACCACAACAGCCCTGTTCCTGAGTGGCGTAGTTAAAGTTTTAGCTTAAATCGGCTTGACAATCTATTTCAAGACTTGAAAATGGCTGTCGAGCAATGATCAACAACCAAATTGACATAGCTTGCAGAATTTAAAAAAATAATCATGTGCAAATATTGTGCAAAGCTCTTAGACTTACCCAAAATGACTCACAGCTGTAATCGCTGCCAAAGGGGATTCTAACATTGACTCAGGGGTATGAACACTTAAGTAAATTAGATATTTCTGTTCTTCATTTACTATAAATGTGCCAACATTTCTAAAAACATATTTTAAACTTTTTCACTATTGGGTATTTGTGTGTAGATGGGTGAGAGAGAAAAAAGTATATTTAATCCATTTTGAATTCAAGCTGTAATAACAAAATGTTATTTTTCTGGTTTCCTGTATTAGGTATGCTCCCCCTCTCCTCTCCCAGAGAACCTGAGCCCTAAGACCATGCCTCAGGACTACTTGGCCTGACGACTCCTGGCTGTCCCCGTCCCCAGTCCACCTGGTTGTGCTGCTGCTCCAGTTTCTGCTGTTCTGCCTGTGGCTATGGAAACCTGACCTGTTCACCGGAGGTGCTACCCAGACCTCTCTCTCTCTCTCTCTCTCTCTCTCTCTCTCTCTGCTCGGCTATGAAAAGCCAACTGACTTTTACTCCTGAGATGCTGACCTGTTGAACCCTCTATCACCACTGTGATTATTATTTGACCTTGCTTGTCATCTATGAATGTTTGAACATCTTTGATGTGGCCTTAATGGCCATGTACTCTTATAATCTCCATCTGGCACAGCCCGAAGAGGACTGGCCAACCTTTGGGCCTGGTTTCTCTCTAGGTTTTTTCTTAGGTTCCTGCGTTTCTATGAAGTTTTTCCTAGCCACCGTGCTTCTACATTTGCATTGTTTGCTCTTTGGGGTTTAAGGCTGGGTATCTGTATAGGCACTTTGTGACAACTACTAATGTAAAATGGGCTATATAAATAAATTTGATAGATAGATAGATAGATAGATAGATAGATAGATAGATAGATAGATAGATAGATAGATAGATAGATAGATAGATAGATAGCGGGGCTTTAGGGAAGCAGGTGAAAGAAGTGACAATGGACAATGATGACAGCTAAAAGTATGAATACGCCATTTTGTAAAAATGGTTAGGGCCCCCCTGAGTGGATCTTGCTTGCCAGAATCTCTCCCAACTCTCATCTCTGCCAGGGGGGCAAGTTACATACAGTAGCTGATATGCAACAGCCACAGGCAGAGCAGCTGAGAGAGAAGGGTGCACTCTCACAGAGAGAGAAGCTCTACTGACCTGAGGCTACAGTCTAACCCCGGTGATATGACAGAAGATGAATCTAGTCCTACATGCTTCCCTGTGCCTCACAGAAAAGAGAAATGCAAACTGGCACTTTGAGATGTGGAAAGGTCAATTGTGGATCTTATCTTATACATTTTGACTTACAGCACCTGTCTTTACACTGAATTCACAGACATGATTATTAAACAGGACATAAATGCCTCATGCAACCTTATCACATAGGCTATATACACCCCATAGAGCAACATCAAGTAGTTAGACAGACAATAGATAAGCTACAAATGAAATATCTAACATTTGGTGGTGGTGGTGTTGGGGTGCTCATGAAAGTTTATAATCATCTCATGTAAAAAAAATAATGGCAAGTGTTAATAAAATATTGAACACATAGGTGCATATTAAACAAAATAGTGATATCTAAATGTTATTAAAATAAAACTTTATATATTTCTCCTCCATCAACTCAGAGCAACAGGGTGGAAGGCGTCGTGTACCTGGGTGCCAAGAAAAATGCACAGTCAATGACATGTTCTCTAGGATATAAGATAAGAAATCACACAATAATGCAAACTATCGATGGTGCAGCGCCAACATCCTCCAACATAACCGTAGCCTATATGTTGCACGGTTCGGTAACCTGTGCGGTCCAGGTAAGCCCAAACGTGAGTTCAAGTCCGTCGTAATTCATCACTGCCAGTTACTATATCTGATAATAATAACAGTGTGGATAATATACTAGTTCACAGTCACACAAATGTTGCCGTATGAACCAACACTAAATACAAAACAGCAATACATAAATAAATGCATCTTACCATACAAACTCTGCCAAATCAGCTCGGTAAAGTCAAATTCATTGGTGGCACCCTTTTAGAGGAGCTCCGTAAGCATTTTCGTGTTCTCGACGGTTTGTCCAGTAGCGGAGTGGAATGAGCAGTGGGAACTGAGAGAGCAAGCAGCGCCTGGTTGTGGAAACGCGCGAAGGGATTGAGCAGCAGAGAACGCTTGAAGAAGCAAAGCAGTAAGCCTCCCCCGTGTCATTTTCAGCCCATAGCTGACTCAATAGTTGGTTTCTTTCGATGTCTTATATAATAGGCTTATAATAGGCTTTGAATCATCACACATTTCAGAATAACTGTAAAACTATACTAGATCTGGGCAAACATATTCATATGGTAACCAAAACAACCTGCCCAGATAGCACATTTGGTTCCTTTGAAGTTGTAGGAACAAATGTTTTTGGTTTCACATTGATTGTGGGATCAAAGCCATAGGTTTCCTGACCGGTAAAATGTAATGTTTTTTTAAATGTTTTGAGAACCAATGTAAAAGTTTTCCCTGTTGGGGAACATTTATTTTTAGGTTGCATGGAGGGTCTGAGAACGTTTTACTCTGGTTCCTTGACAGTTTTCCTGGGAGGTTTTATTGACACCGAGAATGGAATTCATAGGTTATTTGGAGGTTTTGAATAACTTCCTCAACTTTAACTGAATGTTTCAGTAAGACTTAATGACACTGCTAGGTCATTTTTTAACTGTTTTAAACTCCAAGCACAGATAGAACACAGGGAAATTAATTTCCTTGGGCATGCAACCACATCAGTGAGACTCAAACCTATACTCCTCTGTTTTCTGTCCGTGGAATTAGTCCTTTGTGCCACCAGGATGGAGCTTTTTTCTACACATACAAAGCGGGTCATTTTAGTCTATTCAAACAGACCCCATTTCAAAGGAAAACAAGCACTCATTAAGATCAGGTGTGGCCAACACACCTGAACACACGTAACAAAATACTTCCTGCGCCGACAGAGATGGCCGCCTCACTTCGTGTTCCTAGGAAACTATGCAGTATTTTGTTTTTTTTTACGTGGTATATCTTACATTGGTATTCCAGGTAATCTTAGGTTTCATTAAATACAGTCGGGAAGAACTACTGAATATAAGAGCAGCGTCAACTCACCATCAGTACGACCAGGAATATGACTTTCCCGAAGCGTAACCTGTGTTCTGTCTTCCACCCAGGACAACGGAATGGATTCCAGCCTGCGACCCAAAACAATGACGTCGTAAAAGAGGGAAACGAAGCGGTCTTCTGGTCAGGCTCCGGAGACGGGCACATTGCGCACCACTCCCTAGCATACTACTCGCCAATGTCCAGTCTCTTGGCAACAAGGTTGATGAAATCCGAGCAAGGGTAGCATTCCAGAGAGATATCAGAGACTGTAATGTTCTTTGCTTCACGGAAACATGGCTCACTCGAGAGACGCTAACGGAATCGGAACTAGAAGCACAAGCATTTCGCTACACTCGCATTAACATCTGCTAACCATGTGTATGTGACAAAATAAATTTGATTTGATTTGAACAATATAGAGGATAGAGAGAGTTTTATTGATGCTGAGAACTGAATGTATATGTGTTTAAATAACATTCTTAGAATGTACTAAAGTTTTCTTGTGGTTTTAATGGAACGTTTTCTTAATGTTCTCGCAACAATTTGAGGACATTACTTTAAATAAAACTATGAGGAAACCAGTAGGAATCGTTATGCTGAAGTACTGAAATTCCCACAGAAGAACGTTGTTTCTTAACATTCTCAGAACAATTTGAAAACATGAATAGAACCATGAGGAAACCTGTGTAAAACCTTGTGCTGAAGTACTGAAAATTCCACAGAAGAATGTTGTTTCTTAACGTTCTCTGAAGTATTTGGGAACATTCCCAATGTCAAACCAGTTGGATAACAATCCTAGAACTTTACCAAAATTGAAATTAAATAATATCATGTTTGAATTTTTATGAAACCTTCTGTTAACCTCTTACATCTATGGGGGCGCTATTTCATTTTTGGATGAAAAACGTTCCCGTTTTAAACAAGATATTTTGTCACAAAAAGATGCTCGACTATGCATATAATTGATACCATTCGAAAGAAAACACTCTGACGTGTCCAGAAATACCAAGATATTCTCTGTGCGTGCCCTAGAACGTGAGCTTCAGGCAAAACCAAGATGAGATGGCATCCAGGAAATGACAAGGATTTTTGAGGCTCTGTTTTCCATTGTCTCCTTATATGGCTGTGAATGCGAGAGGAATGAGCCTGCCCTTTCTGTCGTTTCCCCAAGGTGTCTGCAGCATTGTGACGTATTTGTAGGCAGATCATTGGAAGATTGACCATAAGAGACCACATTTACCAGGTGTCCGCCCGGTGTCCTGCGCCGAAATTGGTGCGCAAAAGTCACCTGCCAGTATTTTTCCATGCGATACAGAGAGGAAAGCAAGCTTCCACGAACTGCATATCAATGAAGAGATATGTGAAAAAACACCTTGAGGATTGATTCCAAACAACGTTTGCCATGTTTCCGTCGATATTATGTAGTTAATCCGGAAAAAGTTTTACGTTGTAGGTGACTGAATTTTCGGTTCGTTTCGGTAGCCAGACGCAATGTAGAAAACGGAACGATTTCTTCTACACACAGACGCTTTCAGGAAAAACTGCGCATTTGGTATGTAACTGAGAGTCTCCTCATTGAAAACATCAGAAGCTCTTCAAAGGTAAATGATTTTATTTATTTGGTTATCTGGTTTTTGTGAAAATGTTGCGTGCTAAATGCTACTCAAAATGCTATGCTAGCTTTGCATACTCTTACACAAATTAGTCAATTTCTATGGTTCAAAAGCATATTTTGAAAATCTGAGATGACAGTGTTGTTAAGAAAAGGCTAAGCTTGAGAGCAGACGCATTATTTTCATTTTATTTGCGATTTTCAGAAATCGTTAATGCTGCGTTATGCTAATGAGCCTGAGGCTTTAGTCACAAACCCGGATCCGGGATGGGGAGTTTCAAGAAGTTAAAGTAATGAAATAACAAGAAAATACCCACTGGGCACAGACGTCAGTTCAACGTCTAGTTTTGTATTACATTTGGTTGAGTTGTCAAAATTGGGTGAAGAAAATAAGAAATTCCCTCATGTTGATGACTTTTTTCACATCCAATCAGTTTTCCACATTGATTCAGCAATTGTTTTGCCCAGTGGTTAACATTTTTTTGTCAAGTCCCTTAAAAGTGCTGAGAATGTTCCAAAGCCAAGCAACTATCCTGCACCATTCACAGTAAGTTGTGGGAAGGTTGAATGTAAAATAACCATAGGACAATCATGCTCTCACCAACCTCTAAGAAGCATATGGTTCTTAGAACATTATGTGCTAGCTGGGTGATAGGATATTGGTAACTATTGAAACTCTTCTCTAACAAAATATATTAGTGCAGTGTGTCCGTTTTGGTCAGCTTTATGTGGATATATACCGTAATTCGGCAGTGTGCAGAATATCTCAAAATACACGGTCGCCCTAGTCAGACTCAAGCAGCGTTCATACCTGCCGAGTATATTACTCGCTAATGCTCAGTCCCTGGACAATTAAGTACATGAGCTCAGTGCAAGGATCTCCTTCCAAAGAGACATCAGGGACTGTAACATAATCTGTTTTACGGAATTATGGCTCTCTCCGAATATATTGTCTCTGTCCATCGCACTGACAGGAAGACAACATTCAGGAAAATAAAATTGGTGTGATTGTGGTAATGTACAGGAACTCAAGTCCTCACCTGTCGACCGCATTATCAAATGTTGACCGCGTTACCTCCCAAGATTATTTTCTTCGGCCATCGTCACTACCGTGTATATTCCCCCCAAAGCTGACACCACGATGGCTCTCAAGGAACTACACTGGACTATATGCAAACTGGAAACCTGAGACTACAAGGCCCTCACACCCCCCCTTTGACAGATCATACCAAGCTTATATTCTGCTCCTCCCCACCTATAGGCAGAAACTTAAACAGGAAGCTCCCATGGTAAAGACTGTTCAACGGTGGTCTGACCGATCGGAATCTATGCTTCAAGATTGTTTTGATCATGCGGACTGGGAAATGTTCCAGGGCACCTATGAGAATAGTATAAAAGTATACACTGACTCTGTGACGTGGTTCATCAGTAAGTGCATAGAAGATGTTGTTCCCACTGTGACAGTTAGAACTTATCCAAACCCCAAAAAATGGCTAGATGGCAGCATTTCCGTAAAATTGAAAGCGCAAACCATTGCTCTTAACAATGGCAAGGTGACTGGGAACATGGGCGTGTACGAACAGACCAGGCTTTGACCTCTGTAAGGCAAATAAAGACAAAGCGATTGCAATTCAAAGGCTCAGACCTGAGACGTATGTGGCAGGGATTCCAGACAATCGCGTATTATAAAGGGAAAGCCAACCACGTCGTGGGCACCGACACCTCACTCCCGGACAAGCTCAACTCCTTCACCCACTTCAAGGAAAACCACATCGAGAAGCAGACGTGGGCCCCCGATGCTTATGAGAACTGTGTGCTCTTGTTCTCTGTGGCCGGCGTGAGTAAGTCATTTAAGTGTGTTAACCATTGCAAGGCTGCCGGCCCAGACAGTATCCCAAGCCGCATCCTCAGAGCATGTGTAGACCAGCTGGCAGGAGTGTTTACGGATACATTACATTTCTCCATATCCCAGTCTGTTGTTCCCACTTCCTTCAAGATGTCCAACATTGTTCCTGTACCCAAGAAAGTGAAGGTAACTGAATTAAATGACAATTGCCCCATTGCACTCACTTCTGTCATCATGAAGTGCTTTGAGAAGCTAGTGAAGGATCATATCACCTCTACCTTACCCAACACCCTAGACCCACTACAATTCGCATATCGCCCCAACAGATCTATGAACGACGCAATCGCCATTGCACTTCACAATGTCCTATCCCACCTGGACAAGAGAAATATCTATGTAAGAATGCTATTCATCGACTACAGCTCAGCTTTCAACACCATAGTGCTCTCCAAGTTCATCACTAAGCTCAAGGCCCTCAGTTTGAACCTCTTCCTGTGAGTCCTGGACTTCCTGACAAGCCGACCGCACGTAGTGAAGGTAGGCAACAACATCTCCGCCACGCTGATCTTCAACACGGGGGCCCCACAGGGGTGCGTGCTCAGCCCCCACCTGTACTCCCTGTTCCCACATGACTGCGTGGCCATGCATGTATCCAACTCAATCATTAAGTTCGCTGATAACACATCACCAACAACGATGAGAAATCAAACAGGGAGCAGGTAAGAGCCCTTGCGGAGTGGTACCAGGAAAATAACCTCTCCTTCAATGTCAATAAAACGAAGGAGCAAATTGTAGATTACAGGAAATAGCAGAGAGAGCATTCCCTCATCCACATCAACGGAGCCACAGTGAAGAGGGTCAAAAGCTTCAAGTTTCTCGGTGTGCACATCACTGACACCCTGAAATGGTCCCTTCACACAGACAGCGTGGTGAAGAAGGCGCAACAACACCTCTTCAACTTCAAGAGGCTGTAGAAATTTGGCTTGGCCACTAAGACCCTCAAACTTCTACAGATACACCATTGAGAGTATCCGGTCGGGCTGTATCACCACCTTGTACGACAATTGCATCGTCTGCAACCACAGGGTGCTCCAGAGGGTGGTGCGATTAGCTCAATGCACCACCCAGCACTCTACCCTGCACCTTATAGACTGCTGCCCTATGTACATCAAGTCATTGAACACTGGTCACTTTAAAAAAATGTTTACATACTGTTTTACCCACTGTATATGTACAGTGGGGAGAACAAGTATTTGATACACTGCCGAGTTTGCAGGTTTTCCTACTTACAAAGCATGTAGAGATCTGTAATTTTTATCATAGGTACACAAACTGCGAGAGACGGAATCTAAAACAAAAATCCAGAAAATCACATTGTATGATTTTTAAGTAATTAATTTGCATTTTATTGCATGACATAAGTTTTTGATCACCTACCAACCAGTAAGAATTCCATCTCTCACAGACCTGTTAGTTTTTCTTTAAGAAGCCCTCCTGTTCTCCACTCATTACCTGTATTCACTGCACCTGTTTGAAATCGTTACCTGTATAAAAGACACCTGTCCACACACACAATCAAACAGACTCCAACCTCTGCACAATGGCCAAGACCAGAGAGCTGTGTAAGTTCATCAGGGATAAAATTGTAGACCTGCACAGGGCTTGGATGGGCTACAGGACAATAGGCAAGCAGCTTGGTGAGAAGGCAACAACTGTTGGTGCAATTATTAGAAAATGGAAGAAGTTCAAGATGACGGTCAATCACCCTCTGTCTGGGGCTCCATACAAGATCTCACCTCGTGGGGCATCAATGATCATGAGGAAGGTGAGGGATCAGCCCAGAACTACACGGCAGGACCTGGTCAATGACCTGAAGAGAGCTGGGACCACAGTCTCAAAGAAAACCATTAGTAACACACTACGCCGTCATGGATTAAAATCCCTCAGCGCACACAAGGTCCTCCTGCTCAAGCTAGCGCATGTCCAGGCCCATCTGAAGTTTGCCAATGACCATCTGGATGATCCAGAGGAGGAATGGGAGAAGATCATGTGGTCTGATGAGACAAAAATAGAGCTTTTTGGTCTAAACTCCACTCGCCGTGTTTGGAGGAAGAAGAAGGATGAGTACAACCCCAAGAACCCCATCCCAACCATGAAGCATGGCGGTGGAAACATCATTCGTTGGGGATGTTTTTCTGCAAAGGGGACAGGACGACTGCACCGTATTGAGGGGAGGATGGATGGGGCCATGTATCGCGAGATCTTGGCCCACAACCTCCTTCCCTTAGTAAAAGAGCATTGAAGATGGGTCGTGGCTGGGTCTTCCAGCATGACAACGACCCGAAACACACAGCCAGGGCAACTAAGGAGTGGCTCCGTAACTAGCATCTCAAGGTCCTGGAGTGGCCTAGCCAGTCTCCAGACCTAAACTCAATAGAACATCTTTGGAGGGAGCTGAAAGTCCGTATTGCCCAGCGACAGCCCCGAAACCTGAAGGATCTGGAGAAGGTCTGTATGGAGGAGTGGGCCAAAATCTCTGCTGCAGTGTGTGCAAACCTGGACAAGAACTACAGGAAACGTATGATCTCTGTAATTGCAAACAAAGGTTTGCAATTAAGTTCTGCTTTTCTGATGTATCAAATACTTATGTCATGCAATACCATGCAAATTAATTACTTAAAAATCATACAATGTGATTTTCTGGATTTTTGTTTACCTAAGATAAAAATTACAGACCTCTACATGCTTTGTAAGTAGGAAAACCTGCAAAATCGGCAGTGTATCAAATACTCGTTCTCCCCACTGGATGTGTGTCACGGCTGTTGGAAGGAGCGGACCAAGGTGCAGCGTGTGAGCGAACAAAGGTTTGCAATTAAGTTCTGCTTTTCTGATGTATCAAATACTTATGTCATGCAATACCATGCAAATTAATTACTTAAAAATCATACAATGTGATTTTCTGGATTTTTGTTTACCTAAGATAAAAATTACAGACCTCTACATGCTTTGTAAGTAGGAAAACCTGCAAAATCGTCAGTGTATCAAATACTTGTTCTCCCCACTGGATGTGTGTCACGGCATTTGGAAGGAGCGGACCAAGGTGCAGCGTGTGAGCGAACAAAGGTTTGCAATTAAGTTCTGCTTTTCTGATGTATCAAATACTTATGTCATGCAATACCATGCAAATTAATTACTTAAAAATCATACAATGTGATTTTCTGGATTTTTGTTTACCTAAGATGAAAATTACAGACCTCTACATGCTTTGTAAGTAGGAAAACCTGCAAAATCGGCAGTGTATCGAATACTTGTTCTCCCCACTGGATGTGTGTCACGGCTGTTGGAAGGAGCGGACCAAGGTGCAGCGTGTGAGCGTACATTTCCTTTATTAATCCAAATGACGCCAAACAAAACAATAAGCACTGCAAAAACAAACCGAGATGCTCACAAGCAAAATGCTCTAAACAAAGCCAACCTCCAAAGGGAACCTAAGTATGGTTCCCAATCAGAGACAACAATAGACAGCTGTCCCTGATTGAGAACCATACCCGGCCAACCACAAAGAAATAGACAACATAGAACACAAAACATAGAATGCCCACCCCAATTCACGCCCTGACCAAACCAAAAATAGAGACATAAAAGGGATCTCTAAGGTCAGGGCGTGACAATGTGTGCATATTACTACCGGTCAAAAGTTTTAGAACACCTACTCATTCAAGTTTTTTTTTTTTTTTACTATTTTCAACATTGTATAATAATAGTGAAGACTTCAAAACTATGAAATAGTACATATGGAATCATATACTAACCAATGAAGTTTTAAACTAATCAAAATATATTTTACATTTGAGATTCTTCAAATAGCCACCCTTTGCCTTGATGACAGCTTTGCACACAATTGGCATTCTCTCAACCAGCTTCATGAGGTAGTCACCTGGAATCCATTTAAAATTAACAGGTGTACCTTCTTAAAAGTTAATTTGTGGAATTTCTTTCCTTCTTAATGCGTTTGAGCCAATCAGTTGTGTTGTTAAAAGGTAGGAGTGGTATACAGAAGATGGTCTTTTACCAAATAGGGCTAAGTCCGTATTATGGCAACAACAGCTCAAAAAAGAATAGTAGGTGTTCTAAAACTTTTGACCGGTAGTGTATATACTGTATGAATATATATTTATATTCCAGTCTCTGACATTACTCATTCTGATATTTCTTAATTTCTCTGGATTATGTTTGTATTGTTTTAAACATTTGTATTGCTACTGCACTGTTGGAGCTAAAAACACAAGCATTTCGCTGCACCTAACATCTGCAAATCTGTGTACGTGACCAATAAACTTTGATTTGATCATCAATATCTATTTTCATCAATGCAGCCAGGAGGGATGCCCCACTGCTCACCCAGATCATCAGAGGCAGTTTACAATACATCACTGCCACGCTATCAACAGGGATTTACCCTGGACCCGCTACTTACCCCTCAAATGGAGAAGCAACATCAAGCATTTCTCTCCATGTCAGCACGCACACAGCCTCACCACAAGATTACAGTGACACAATGACCCCTATTTTTGTTCATTTTCTGTGGAGGATACCTGCTGTCATAACCCATGTCGCCCTGATAGCAGCCTAGCTTCTTATGGCTGAAATCCCGCTACCGGGATCGATATGACAACAGCCAGTGAAAGTGCAGGGCGCCAAATTCAAACAACAGAAATCTCATAATTCAAATTCCTCAAACATACAAGTATTTTACACCATTTTAAAGATACACTTGTTGTTAATCCAGCCACAGTGTCCGATTTCAAAAAGGCTTTACAGCAAAAGCACACCAAACGATTATGTTAGGTCACCGCCGAGTCACAGAAAAACACAGCCATTTTTCCAGCCGAAGAGAGGAGTCACAAAAAGCAGAAATATAGATAAAATGAATCACTAACCTTTGATGAACTTCATCAGATGACACTCATAGGACTTCATGTTACACAATACATGTATGTTTTGTTCGATAAAGTTCATATTTATATCCAAAAATCTCAGTTTACATTGGCGTGCTATGGTCAGTAGTTCCAAAACATGCGGTGATTTTGCAGAGAGCCACATCAATTTACAGAAATAGTCATAATAAACATTGATAAAAGATACAACTGTTATGCATGGAATTTTAGATCCACTTCTCCATAATGCAACCGCTGTGTCAGATTTCAAAAAAACTTTACGGTAAATGCACACCATGCAATAATCTGATTACAGCGCTCAGACAATATTACTACTGTCTTATACACTGTGTATGAGACAGTAGTTTAGGAATTGTTAGTTAGATTACTTGTTGGTTATTACTGCATTGTCGGAACTAGAAGCACAAGCATTTTGCTACACTCGCATTAACATCTGCTAACCATGCGTATGTGACAAATAAAATTTGATTTGATTTGATTTGTCAAGCCAAACAGATACCCGCCATGTTGTGGAGTCAACAGAAGTCAGAAATAGCATTATAAATATTCACTTACCTTTGATGATCTTCATCAGAATGCACTCCCAGGAATCCCAGTTCCACAATAAATGTTTGTTTTGTTCGATAAAGTCCATAATTTATGTCCAAATACCTCCTTTTGTTAGCGCGTTTGGTAAACAAATCCAAATTCACGAGGCGCGGGCAAGTCCAGGCGAAAGTTCAGACGAAAAGTTCAAAAACTTATATTACAGTTCGTAGGAACAGGTCAAATGATGTATAGAATCAATCTTTAGGATGTTTTTAACATAAATCGTCAATAATGTTCCAACCGGAGAATTCCTTTGTCTTTAGAATTGCAATGGAATGCAGGTCGCTCTCACGTGAGCACGCGTGATCAGCTCATGCCACTCTGGCAGACCCCTGACTCAATCAGCTCTCATTCCCCCCTCCTTCACAGTAGAAGCCTCAAACAAGGTTCTAAAGACTGTTGACATCTAGTGGAAGCCGCAGGAAGTGCAATATGTCCCCATAGACACAGTATATTCGATAGGCAATGACTTGAAAAACTACAAACCTCAGATTTCCCACTTCCTGGTTGGATTTTATCTCGGGTTTTTGCCTGCCATATGAGTTCTGTTATACTCACAGACATCATTCAAACAGTTTTAGAAACTTCAGAGTACTACTAATAAGCCCAGAATACTAATAATATGCATATATTAGCAACTGGGCCTGAGTAGCAGGCAGTGTACTCTGGGAACCTTATTCATCCAAGCTACTCAATACTGCCCCCAGCCATAAGATGCTAGCAGGCTCGCTCAGTTGACTGTGCCTGTGGGGGGAGGGTCTTCTAGCTCCTCTTGACCGAGGGGTTATTTAGGGGTCAGTGCTCACCTTTAACAGCTCAATTACTCCTGGGTGGTCGGTTTTGTTAACTTCATTGGGATAGGGGGCAGCATTTTCACTTTTGGATGAAAAGCGTGCCCAGAGTAAACTGCCTGCTACTCAGTCCCAGATGCTAATATATGCATTTATTAGTGGTATTGGATAGAAACCATTCTGAAGTTTTTAAACCTGTTTGAATGATGTCTGTGTAATTTATAATGTCGTACAAAGCCTAAGGTTTTCCATCAAACTAATTATCATTGCGTGATTAATGTGATGTAGTAAAGTAATTGAAATACGTTGCATAAGTAAAAATCTACTTTTATTAAAAGGCGCAATATCTGTTTCCTAGTCATTAAATGTCGATTTTATTATTTGATTGCTAATCTATTCATTTGGCATTTGAGAATCATAGCTGGAGTAACGCTTGTACCTTTAAACTTGGGCTATTATTTTTCTGGGAATTGCCGATAGTGACATGTCTTGATTTTACTTGTAAAGTGGGTTTATTTGCGGAGAATCTTAGTTTTTTACATAGCATTGGTGGTTTAATGGTAGCATTCTTGCCTGCCACGCAGGAGGCCGGGGTTCCGTTCTCAGCCATTGCGCTAACTGAATTCTGAGATTTTGATTGTAACTAATCTATTTGTATGTTTTGCCTGGAAAGTTATGGTCGCTAGTGTTTGTATAAGATATAAACTGAACGTTTTAATAGCTTGTTTGGTTCAAATTGATAGAAGGGATAAATTGAACGTTTTTAATAGATTGTTTAGGTTAAATTGATAGACTAATTAATTCAACTTAAAATAATAGCAAAGCGAATTTTGATGCAAGACGATGTCTGTTCACTAAATTATCTGCTGGAATAATGTATTGAGAATTGAGCCGTATTTAAATTACTGTATCAATAGAGAAGACAGTTACCTAAGTTAAAGAAATTCTGAACAATAGCGGAGAGATGATGGCGATAGAAAGTGATTAGCGAAATAATTTTCATTCTTATAGATTGACTGATGCATGTTAGAATTTTGGCGCTGCGTGTTTTATTTTTAAAGAAAGAGGATACATTTCATAAGTGTGAAGAGCAGAGAGAAGAGGAAGTTATAAAGTTTGGGTTTTAAATCTTACATAGAGGTAAGGAAAAACGTTGAAATGAGAGGGGTTATATATTTTTGCCCAATGGGAAAAAAGGAATAGGATATGTTGAGCTGAATGTAAGGAAGAGAGTAAGTTGCTGTGTTGGCTACTAATTGTCAGAGTAAATTGCTAGAGGCAGGTAGATTGTTGTAGAATAACGTAAAATGCGTCTTATTTGAATATACAATAACCTTACTCAAATTGTTTTGACCGTTGTTCAGGAACACTCTCTTCTGTACATCTGGCAGTACACTTTTGATTGCAAGACGTTGATTGGGCTTTATTTGGCTGTAAGAAAAGGAGATCTGAATGTTTGAATTGTAAAACATTGTGAGAATGGATTCTGATGGTTATTGATTCTTGGTTTGATTGTTTAGGTAACACCAGTTAATTTGAGCAGGAAAGTTCATGTAGTCTAACATTATAGTATGTTTCCATTATGTGGAACAATGTCAGGTCATTAAAGGTGATTACTGGTTGAGTAGTTTGAGAGCCTGTTGGCAGAAGACTGAATGGGTATGAATGTTGAAAAGCATGCTTGGGTCAAACTAGTAAACTAGTATGTTAAGTGGGGGAGTATCATAGATTTGAATTATAGTGTTGTTACCGCTATAGTCAAAACAATTTCATATGTTTTGGGAAATTAGCTAGGTTGAATTTGGTTATTTGAGTTCCTTTTTTATTTGTTTTTTTAAAAGAGAGGTTGGAATCAAGTATGATGCCTTGGTACTTAAAATCAGATACTACCGGGAGCTTTTCCCCTGATCAAATCAAAATCAAATCAAATCAAATTTATTTATATAGCCCTTCGTACATCAGCTGATATCTCAAAGTGCTGTACAGAAACCCAGCCTAAAACCCCAAACAGCAAGCAATGCAGGTGTAGAAGCACGGTGGCTAGGAAAAACTCCCTAGAAAAGCCAAAACCTAGGAAGAAACCTAGAGAGGAACCAGGCTATGTGGGGTGGCCAGTCCTCTTCTGGCTGTGCCGGGTAGAGATTATAACAGAACATGGCCAAGATGTTCAAATGATACATAGACATCTGTCTCAGGGGCATCAGTAGTTGTTTTTTGAGGACTGTGTTTTATTTGATTGAGATGTAAACATGAGGCTCTGAGCAATTTTGTCATCTGAACCATTATAGTAGTGAGTGCTTGTGTAGTTTGTTATTTGCATGAATTTATCACTGTATCATCTGCATCATCATTAATGGACGTGCTGAACAGTATTGACCTTTGGGGAATGAAAACTTTGTGGATATGAGTGGGAAAAAAAGTTTGTTTTGATTTTTACGCTGATGAGACAGCGCCAACTTTTGAAAGATTTTAGATTTGTTAAAAATCAGGATAGTTTTTACTAAATTTATATCAACAGGTTGAAATTATTAGATTGCTGATTAAAGGGGGTTGTTTATTTGTTTATTGTTTGTTTTAGGAGTTGATTTAACTTAATTAAATATAGTATTCTGATGTGTTTGAGTAGGATTCTTTCTTCCGGGATGGATGGAAATGATCTAATTATGTAAGTTGAAGGAGACATGGGAGAACACGTCTACATTTTTATTTAATGCCTGGGATTAAATTACTGATTTCTTACACTGATGTCACGTTCTGACAATCGTTCGTGTGTGTTTTCCTTGTTTTAGTGTTGGTCAGGACGTGAGCTGGGTGGGCATTCTATGTTGTGTGTCTGGTTTGTCTATTTCTATGTTTGGCCTGATATGGTTCTCAATCAGAGGCAGGTGTTAGTCATTGTCTCTGATTGGGAACCATATTTAGGTAGCCTGTTTTGTGTTGGGTTTTGTGGGTGATTGTTTCTGTCTCTGTGTTTGTTTCTGTCTCTGTGTTTGTTTCTGTCTCTGTGTTTGTTTCTGTCTCTGTGTTTGTTTCTGTCTCTGTGTTTGTTTCTGTCTCTGTGTTTGTTTCTGTCTCTGTGTTTGTTTCTGTCTCTGTGTTTGTTTCTGTCTCTGTGTTTGTTTCTGTCTCTGTGTTTGTTTCTGTCTCTGTGTTTGTTTCTGTCTCTGTGTTTGTTTCTGTCTCTGTGTTTGTTTCTGTCTCTGTGTTTGTTTCTGTCTCTGTGTTTGTTTCTGTCTCTGTGTTTGTTTCTGTCTCTGTGTTTGTTTCTGTCTCTGTGTTTGTTTCTGTCTCTGTGTTTGTTTCTGTCTCTGTGTTTGTTTCTGTCTCTGTGTTTGTTTCTGTCTCTGTGTTTGTTTCTGTGTTTGTTGCACCAGATAGGACTGTTTCGGTTGTGTCACGGTTCGTAGATTGTTGTATGTTCAGCTTTATTAAAGATGTACAAAACTAACCATGCTGCATTTTGGTCCGCCTCTCTTTCACTAGAAGAAAACCGTTGAGAAATGTACTACGTTTGCGACAGAGGAAAAAGTATTTAGATAGTAAGGATAATTGTATCTAAGGGTAACATGTTCAATTAAGCATACATATACATTGATGTTGATTAACTTATAATTAATGATTTGTGGTACATTGGAATTATCATTAAGTTTGGTTTATAGTTCACTTTTGAGTTTCTGAATAGTAGTAGTATAATGAATACTAACAAAGTGTTTTGTGTTTTTTTTTCTGGGAAAATGGGTATTTCATTGTCTCTCTTTGGAATGTTTCCAGGACTATACTCTTGGGGAGAGTGAGTGAGATTGAGGCCATAAACTACCACATTGAAAAGGGCCTGGAAGTTTTTGTTTTAGTGCAAAGGTATCTTAAAGGGGCACTCACGCACATGAGATTTTAATGAGTTTTTTAATTTTCTGAGTTTTAATTACACACGCTAATTCTTTTTACAAAGGAAAGTTCTGGGAACCTGGGATACAACATGTAGGAACTATTTGACTATTGTTTACAATTTGTTTAATATAGTGAAAAACACTGCTTTGAAGGGTTTTGTATGACCTGATCTTCCGTTGTGGCTTGATCACCTGCATTGGAAAGCCATTTGGATAATGAATTTATGGTAATTTGTAATACTGCTTTCAAGATAATTTGTGTAATTGGTAAATATGTTTGAGTTTATAGTTCTTAGCCATATTTGTAATTTGGACCACTGTGAAGAAGGAGAGGGCATTGCTTTTAACTAAGGGTATGCTGCTTTAACTCTATTTTCCTATGACCATAGGGGTTAAATCATTTGTCTTTGTGGAGTTTTTCTCAGTTTAGTGATTTTAATTTGATAGGTTAGTTTCATTTTTTTCCCCTGTTTTTGTTTTACATTACTCTCATACGGAGAGATATGTGTGAAACATGGGGGAGGATTCTGTTTTTTGAGGGTTAGAAGTTATACACCTTGAGTGATATCTGAAGGAGTGTATTGTATTGTTGTGTTTGTTTTGTTCTATTCCTGGGGGGTATAGGTCTAACTTCTTGATCCTTGGCTCTACGATGGAGTTGACAGTGAGATGGGGAGTATAAACCAATTTCAAATAATAGTTTCAATATAATGTGTTGATATTTTCTTTGAAATATGTTTAGATATGTGTATTAAGAATAATTGGTAAAAGTAATAATTTATCATGTAGTTAATGAACTGAACTAAACTGTTGTTCTGATCTGTTCTTTCGAGGTTATCATGAAAAGTGACAACAGACGGTATCTTAATGCATGGAAGAGATAATTGGACCGAATAGTGTGTGTACCTCAAAACCCCCTCTAACTGGCTGAAGAAGAGTGACAAAGGCGTTGAAGAAGGCCTTCCGAACCACTTCTACTGAGAGAAAGGACCCAAGCCAGAAATTGGTGTACAGTATCAGATCTAAGCGATCAACTGCTTTTCTTTCATGGTTCTCTCATACTGTGAGTCCACTTGGAGTGATCATGGAGAGAGATCTGTCCTAACATTTTCTTATGATGCTGGTGTATTGGTTGACGAATAGACAAGACATGAGTGGTAAAGATGAGACATTGAAATTGGGACATTATCATGGGCCGTCCACTTTGAACTGTAAAGCTATCTGAAGAAAAACAAAGATGCCAGAAGAATCAGTGCCTGAGAGGGGGGGTTGATCAACTGTGCCAATAAAATTGTTTATACTTTTGTGGTATCAGGTTGATTCAAGAGGTCTACACCATGTAAATTGTAGTAATTTAGGTTAAGAATGCATTGAGATACTGATTTGCATTATAATCATGATTAAAAAAGTTAATAGTAGAATTATGGGATAATTATACTGAATGTAAATCTGCTAATATTGATGTGTGTTAAATTGAGGTTTTTACTTTGTGATAAGACAAATTTCAATCAATGAGGAATGTCATTCTAAATATTGGTTGGATAAATAGTTGGGTTAATTATGATTTGGAATATGAATGATTTCCCTGACCTATTCTCTATTCCTGAGTATATTTCTGAGCATGAGGACTTAGAGGGATATCTGTCCTATATGTTGTGATGAGGCCTGTGTGTAGATATTGGTTCTCATGTAACTTAGGGAGCATTTCTATGTTATGTTTTTATTGTCCTCAAATGGATTATTCTGTGTTATTAAACATGTGCAAGTTTGTCTCGTAGAATAAAGGTTGTAAACTTAGTTTCAGAAGGGAGAAAGCTTACATATAAGCTAAGGGATTTGATTATATTTTCTTTTAAATATTGAGCATGTAATTAATATTCTGATTCTTTAGAAGGGACAATGTCCATGAGAGGGGAATGTCGTAGCAGAATCAGAATTATTTAGGTAACATTTATAAATAAAACTTTTTATTCATTTTATTGCAAGCTTATGTGAGATATTTGTCATTAGAATGTCTATTTTTGGATAATACTGTTGGCCGGTTGCAGTTATCTGTTCTCTGTCAGGGTTCAGTTACTTGGGCCGCAGAGAGGGGAGAGGTCAAGCTTGTCTTCATATGTAAACATATCTTTTAAACTATGTGAAGGTGTGATTGAGGGGGAACCAATTATCTCTTGGCTCCACAATGTCTGTGTGCCAGTCACTGTGTCTCTGTGATCTTGTCCAGGAAGTGTGTATTTGATATATGCTAGTGGATGAGGTAATGTCTTGGTACTAGGTTGAACCAAGAACGAGAAGTAGAACCTCGTTTTAGGAGAGCAAACTGAACGATAATTTATAGCTAATGCTGTCTGGCTATGGGATACTCTTCTCTCAAGTAAAGTCTTCCTTTGTAATGTTCCTAAGATCTATTATTCGTCATGTGAGTTGAGATGGGTGTGTCTTGGCTATAAATGATACTAAGAACTGTTTTGTAAGCACTCTCAGAGAATACATTTCTAGACACTGAATTGATCTGAGAGTCACAGGGTTGTGATGGAGCTCATAATAATTAAAGATGGACTTTATGATAACTCTAACTTGTGTGGTGGTTTGGTCTCATGATTTGGTAAATACAGGAAATTTCCACTGTCTTCATATGTAAACATATCTCATCTTACACTTCCTAAGGCTTCCACTAGATGTCGCCAGTCTTTAGAACGTTGTTTCAGGCTTTTACTGTGAAGGGGGGCTGAATGAGAGGGGAATGAGTCCGAGGTCTGCCAGCTGCCACGAGTTTGTGAAGCGCGGACATGTGAAAGTTACCTCGCGTTCCATTGCTTTTCTACAGACCAAGGAATTCTCCAGCTGGGACATTATTGAAGATTTATGTTAAAAACATCCTAAAGATTGATTCTATACTTCGTTTGATATGTTTCTATGACTAGTAATAAAACCTTTTGGACTTTTCTTCCGACCTTTCCGCTGGACTTGCACGCGCGTTTGGATTTGTTTACCAAACTCCCTAACAAAAGGAGGTATATGGACATAAATTATGAACTTTATCGAACAAATCAAACATTTATTGTGGAACTGGGATTCCTGGGAGTGCATTCTGATGAAGATCATCAGAGGTAAGGGAATATTTATAATGCTATTTCTGATTAATGTTGACTACACAACATGGCGGATATTTCTTTGGCTGGTTTGGGCTCTGAGCGCCATACTCAGATTATTGCACGGTGTGCTTTTTCGTAAAGTTGTTTTGAAATCTGACACAGCGGTTGCATTAAGGAGAAGTTTATCTAATGTTCCATGTATAATAGTTGTATGTATTATCAATGTTTATGATGAGTATTTCTGTGAATTGATGTGGCTCTCTGCAAAATCACCGCATGTTTTGGAACTACTGAACATAACACGCCATGTAAAATGAGATTTTTGGATATGAATATGCACTTTATCGAACAAAACATACATGTATTGTGTAACATGAAGTCCTATGAGTGTCATCTGATGAATATCATCAAAGGTTAGTGACCTAACATAATCGTTTGTGGAGCTTTCGCTGTAAAGTCTTTTTGAAATCAGACACTGTGGCTGGATTAACAAGAATTGTATCTTTAAAATGGTGCCTAATACTTGTATGTTTGAGTAATATGATTTATGTGATTTCTGTTGTTTGAATTTGGAGCCCTGCAATTTCACTGGGTGTTGGCGAGGGGTTCACAGACAGGTTAACTGTGTTTCAGATCTATCCCACTGTTTCCACACTATGACAGTCACATTGCAAACGTAGGGTATTGGCTCAGAGACTGGCTACACATGGCAGCAGCTGTCTTGGAGATGATATTTCTCAGACGTCCAAGTATACTTCCTTTATTGCAGTTCAGGATAATTTTTTGTAGCTGCCCTTTCATCTTAGAATTGTTTATCACTCTGACAGTGCTATTTATAACCACCTGAGTTTGTGTGTCCTATTATGACCCTTGTTTTAACCTTTAAACGTCTCCAGAAAACAGCAAAACAAAGCCAAACGAAAGTGATCCCCAAGCAGGGTTTTGTGCCGCATCTACCTACACAGAGCACTGCTACATTAAAACACAAAGTTATCCTGTACTGTCCAAGGCAAGCACACACAAAGCAGTTTGAGCTGCCAAAAACACTGAGGGGGAGCGTAGATCTCAACTGTATCTCTCTCTGGTCCTCCATTCCTGTCTTTCTGTTATATTGTACCATCCATCCTCAACTCTAACCAACATAATGCCCACACATCTCCCTTAGACAACTAATCTTGAATTTCTGTGGGGGTTCAGACCGCCATTAAGAGAATATTTTTTTTTTTACTATGTGTGATGTAAGACTCCTTGGGTTGCCCTGTTGCCTCATGCCCACTATTGCAACTTGGACTCAGGGGTAGATGTAACATAGTAAACAAAGATCCGGGACCCTCAAATTTGTATGAAATGTTACGTTTGGTATGGTATGTATTAATTTGTGGATGTCCATCATTCATTTCATATGATATGTTACAAATTGCAATATGTTACGAATTTCAGTCTATGGCTTGCTAGACGTTCGTGTTATATGCCTACCCATCCACACCGACCAACCACCCTTCTTCCGTTTTTGCCTTAAGTAACCTTCTGTCTTATGTAAACATACCAAACTTAACATATCGTTTTAATATGAGATGCCTACATTTTTGTTTACTATGTTTCGTCTAGTTGTGACAGATCAACCCCCCTCACACACACACACACACACACACACACACACACACACACACACACACACACACACACACACACACACACACACACACACACACACACACACACACACACACACACACACACACACACACACACACATCTCAGTCATAGTAAGTCCATTTTTCCTCAATAAAGTAGCTACATTTAAATAAAAGTGCAAGTGTTAGTTCACAAAAGGCAAGGGTGTTAGATTTTTATGGGGATGTGAGGGGGAGGGTGCTGTGGGATTACTTAAAATACTCTTTGAAGGCCTCCCGAGTGGCGCAGTGGTCTAAGGCTTCACTACAGACCTGGGTTCGATCCCCGGCTGTGTCGCAGCCGACTGGGAGACCCATGCGGCAGCGCACAATTGGCCCAGCGTCGTCCAGGGCTCTAGCAAGTCCTTGTGGCGGGCTGGGTGCATGCCTGCTGACTTCGGTCGCCAGCTGTACAGTGTTTCCTCCAGAAAATTGGTCCGGCTGGCTTCCAGGTTAAGTGAGCAGTGTGTCAAGACGCAGTTTGGCTTGGCAGGGTCATTTTGGAGGATGCATGGCTCTCGACCTTTGCCTCTGCCGAGTCTGTACAGGAGTTGTGGCGATGGGACAAGACTGTAACTACCAATTGGGGAGAAAAAGGGGTAAAAAGTACAACAAAAGAAAGAAGAGACAGGGTTTCAGAATTTTGGGGGAAGAAGTTTTCAGTAATATGGCAGTAATATAGAAACAAATACAGTTTATACCCTACAAATATATTTAATAGTTTTAAATATAAGTTGTTTATTAATATACACTGCTCAAAAAAATAAAGGGAACACTTAAACAACACAATGTAACTCCAAGTCAATCACACTTCTGTGAAATCAAACTGTCCACTGAGGAAGCAACACTGATTGACAATACATTTCACATGCTGTTGTGCAAATGGAATAGACAACAGGTGGAAATTATAGCCAATTAGCAAGACACCCTCAATAAAGGAGTGGTTCTGCAGGTGGTGACCACAGACCACTTCTCAGTTCCTTTGCTTCCTGGCTGATGTTTTGTTCACTTTTGAATGCTGGCGGTGCTTTCACTCTAGTGGTAGCATGAGACGGAGTCTACAACCCACACAAGAGGCTCAGGTAGTGCAGCTCATCCAGGATGGCACATCAATGCGAGCTGTGGCAAGAAGGTTTGCTGTGTGGAGGCGCTACCAGGAGACAGGCCAGTACATCAGGAGACGTGAAGGAGGCCGTAGGAGGGCAACAACCCAGCAGCAGGACCGTTACCTCCGCCGTTGTGCAAGGAAGAGCAGGAGGAGCACTGCCAGAGCCCTGCAAAATGACCTCCAGCAGGCCACAAATTCTCATGTGTCTGCTCAAACGGTCAGAAACAGACTCCATGAGGGTGGTATGAGGGCCCAACGTCCACAGGTGGGGGTTGTGCTTACAGCCCAACACCGTGCAGGACGCTTGGCATTTGCCAGAGAATACCAAGATTGGCAAATTCGCCACTGGCGCCCTGTGCTCTTCACAGATAAAAGCAGGTTCACACTGAGCACATGTGACAGACGTGACAGTCTGGAGACGCCGTGGAGAACGTTCTGCAGCCTGCAACATCCTCCAGCATGACCGGTTTGGCGGTGGGTCAGTCATGGTATGGGGTGGCATTTCTTTGGGGGGACGCACAGCCCTCCATGTGCTCGCCAGAGGTAGCCTGACTGCCATTAGGTACCGAGATGAGATCCTTAGACCCCTTGTGAGACCATATGCTGGTGCGGTTGGCCCTGGGTTCCTCCTAATGCAAGACAATGCTAGACCTCATGTGGCTGGAGTGTGTCAGCAGTTCCTGCAAGAGGAAGGCATTGATGCTATGGACTGGCCCGCCCGTTCCAGCCTGTAGTGTGGTTTTCCACTTTAATTTTGAGTGTGACTCCAAATCCAGACCTCCATGGGTTGATCAATTTTATTTCCATTGATCAGTTTTGTGTGATTTTGTTGTCAGCACATTCAACTATGTAAAGGAAAAAGTATTTAATAAGAATATTTCATTCATTCAGATCTAGGATGTGTTATTTTAGTGTTCCCTTTATTTTTTTGAGCAGTGTAGTTTAACTTTAAACAATGTGACATTCATTTAATTGGCCAGTTGTCACGCCCTGAATGTAGATTGCTTTGTATGTTTTTTGTTTGGTCAGGGTGTTATATGGGTGGGCATTCTATGTTTGTATGTCTAGGTTGTGTATTTCTATGTTTTTCCCGGGTATGGTTCTCAATCAGGGATAGCTGTCTTTCATTGTCTCTGATTGAGAACCATACTTAGGTAGCCTGTTTTCCCACTGTTAGTTGTGGGTGGTTGTTTCCTGTTTTGTGTTTTGACCTTTCAGGACTTTGTCGATTGTCATGTCTTACATTCACTTGGTTATTTTATATTTTTGTGTTCTGTTCTAATAAATAATCATGGGCCCTTACCACGCTGCGTTTTGGTCCAATCCTTCCTACTCCTCATCCGATATGAAGACGAAGATTGTTACACCAGTCTCTCAGCCTTAATTTATTATCTATGTTTCGAGTATCTTCAAAGTTTGTGTAGAGATGTTGTTTCAAAGTTCCATTACTACAAAATCCTACATTCTGTGATCAAATTTAAATTGAACTAAATGAATTAATGAAAAGTTACAGTAGATCAAATCTGAGGTGACAGATGACTCTATGGACATTTTTGATTTTATTTGTACTTTTATTTATTCAGGGGAACCCATTGAGACCAAGGTCTCATTTACAATGGTGCCCTGAGGACAGCAATTCAACACATTCAAAATTATCAATAAAAATCTAATAAATTACACATTACAGAAACAACACTACTACATCAAATAACACAAATACAAGTATTTACATTAAATCCAAACAGTTCCAATTCTCATTAAAGTCATTCAACATTAAAGTCCTAAACTTCCCTAGAGGCACAAGAGATTCAAAATGTAGGGTGTTTTGTAGGCTATTACAAAAATGGGGGGCACTAAAATTGAAGGCATATTTTCCCAGATCAGTATGTACTAGTAGAACCGAGAGTTCCCTGTGAACGGGTTTGGTGTCTCATTTAAAAAAAAATAACAGTGAAGTGAGGTAGGTCAGAAGCCTAAGTAGAAGAGCTTTGTAAACAAAAAGGGAGTAATGACATGATCTACGGGACTTTAATGAGGACTATCAATTTGTGCATGGCTGGGCAGGGGGCACCTATGGTGATGATGGTTTGTGTGTGGGGGTTTTACATCTCTGTGTATTAAATGTGTTTCTTCTGGCATGTGATTATCTATGTGTTTTGCTTTAAACATGACTGAAGGATTGTTTTTTGAATGGGAGTTCATGTATAGATCTCATTTTCACTCCACTTGTGCTCAAGAACATCAGTTACTCCTCACCCGAAAGAAATGGAAAGCATAGATTGACCATAATGGGATGTGGGTTGTTTGCATGATACAACCTTACCTCATATCCTTTTAGGATTTTATTTTTCAACTGCGTGATGCTCATGTGAATGGACAAGTCTATATTTGAATACTGTTCAGAACAGAACTCAGACATTTTCTTCAGAAATGCAAGCCTGCATCTTTAGGGCAAAGAATAGCAATTACAGTGAAACCATGGTATGTGGGTGACTTTATGTCAATGCGTAGGATCAGACATTTCCTAGCACCCATTGTGACTGTTAAAGAAGATGCTATTGCTTCTAACATGTCAAATGAGTTAATTACCAGAGGCAGCCTGAGCCATACCCCATGAACATCGAGACCATGACAACAGTCCATGAGTTATAAAATTATTACTTGTCGTTTACGTCTGATGATGAGAGCATTGCTAACCCTTTCCCCTATTTCTAGTTGATGATACTATACAGATGTAAGATCTTAATTTGATCACCCTGTTGCAAGAGAACTTTCCTGCAATGCAGGAAATGTAAAACTTGTAGGGCTTTATTTTCTATTTTTAAGTGCTGACAGGGATATTTAAGACCAACCAAAAGCTGGTTTTAGCGTTAACGCAGTTGGTTATGGCATGAATTTTGATGGTGGAAATGCAGCCTATCTAGCTGTGATGCACATTGTCCATGTGCGCATGGAACAAGACGTGCTTTTGGTGCCTGTATACTTCGTATTTAAAAACATAAAACAGTCATGTTTTTTTCCCCATGAGGTTTTATTTGATTAAAAACCAAGCATAGCCTCTCTTCCTCTCAATGAAGGTTGTTTTCTTTTTGTCCTGCCCAATGTAATCAAGTAGGCTAGTCGAGACTGTTGATAAAGTGTTTGGCTCTTGAGACCAATTTTTAAAAGATTAAGTTTGAGAGGAGCAAAACAGTGATCTGACATTCCCTTTTTATCTATGTACTGTTGGCAGGCCTACATTATTTTATCCATGTTTTGGATGTGCTTAAAACCCACTCCATGACATCAGTTACATGTATCTGTGCCCATCATGAAACAAGAGATGAGAACCTTGGTTACTACCAGCAAACCTAGTATTTTTTGATCCTGGTGATTTTATGATATCATTGCATTTTTGCATTTATTTATTGTTGTTGAAAAAAACCAAACAGATTGCTTGTTTTACATTTAATTGTATTAAAAAAACGTATTTGTCACACCCTGATCTGTTTCACTTGTCTTGTGCTTGTCTGCACCCCCCTCCAGGTGTCGGCCATTTTCCCCATTATCCCCTGTGCATTTATACCTGTGTTTTCTGTTTGTCTGTTGCCAGTTCCTCTTGTCTTGTCAAGTCTACCATCAGTTTTTCCCATACTCTTGTTTCTCGTTAGTTCCTGTTTTTTAGTTCTCCTGGTTTTTGACCATTCTGCCCTGAGTGTCACGAACTTCAAAATGAGCGGACCAAGGTGCAGCTTGCATTGAGTTCCACATCTTTTTAACAAAGTGAAACTAGAAACAAAACACAAAACTTACAAAGAACATGAAGACTTAGTGCCCAAACACACTAACGCAAACAATATCCCACAAACACAGGTGGGAAAAATAGCTACTTAAATATGATCCCCAATTAGAGACGATACCAACTGCCTCTAATTGGGAATCATACAAAACACCAACATAGAAAATATAAACTAGAACACAACATGGAAATTATAAACTAGAATATCCCCTCGTCACGCCCTGACCTGCTACACCATAGAGAAACAAGGGCTCTCTATGTTCAGGGCATGACACACTGCCCTGAATTACTGACACCTGCCTGCCCTGACCCTGAAACTGCCTGCGGTTTTGTACCTTATGGGCCCTGCCTTGGATTACTGACCTCTGCCTGTCCTTGACCTGTCGTTTGCCTGCCCCCTGTTTTGTAAATAAACATTTGTTATTTCAAACTGTCTGCATCTGGGTCTTATCCTGAGGTCTGATGCTACGAACTGGCCATGACTGACCCAGCAGACTCGGACCAGCTCTGCAATGTCGTCTACTCCCAAGGAGCCACCATTGAGAGACATGAGGAGTTACTTCGAGGTCTTGGCAGAATGCCATGACCGCGCCTTGAATGCATTGCTGGAGTAATTCCATGGATTATCAGTGAGGCAGCCGGCCACGACAGTAACCTCCCAGCCCCTCAGTAACACCGCTGTCAGCAGTGCGTCTCTCCAGACCATCCCGGCTTCCCGAGAACCCTGCATACCACCTCCGGAACACTTCGCTGGAGGGTCAGGAATCTGTCGGGCATTTCTCTCCCAGTGTTTCCTCGTCTTTAAGCTGCAGCCCTTGTCCTTCCCCTCGGACCGCTCGAAGATAGCATATCTCACAACGCTAATGTCCGGGAGGGCTCTCACTTGGGTTGTGTGAACAACAATCTACTGTACGTTTCAGCCTGGAGGAGTTCGTGGCTGAGGTAAAAAGGTTTTAGATTCTTCATTGTCCGGGAGAGAGCCTGCCCGGAAGTTATTCCAGCTTCGCCAAGACTCCCCCGCAAGTTGGCTGCCGAGGGTGCTTGGAACACGGAATCCCGGTTCGACACATTCCTTCATGGATTATCGCAGCCCGGGAACTCAACTCGCTCATCACCTTGATCACGCGGATCGATGGGCGGCTACGGGAACAAAGAAGTGAGAGGAGGTCTGATTCCTGTCACAATCGCTCGCTCAAGGATCCCACCTTGCCTCCGAGAAACCCCGGATTACCTCACCGTCTACGTCCCGAGAGAATCTGAGTTTACCCGAGTTCCCCGAGAGTCTCCGAGGTCTGCCGACTCGCCTTTTCCCGGAGCCGATGAAACTCGGCAGAGCTAGACTAGTCTCCAGCCGAGTGCTTAAGAAAACTTAACAACCAGCGTTGTCTGTATTGCGGAACTGCCGGTCATTATGTGTCTACCTATCCATTGAAAGGACCAGGCTCATCAGTAGGTTCGAGTACTCTGGTGGGCCATACGGATAATTTTCCTTCTCCCCTTACTCGCACCCCTCTCCATGCCATCCTGCTGTGGGGCGACAAATTGAAATCTCCCCGGGTTCTCATTGACTCTGGGGCCGACGAGAATTTCATGGACGCCACCCTGGTGTCTGAGCTGGGAATCCCCACTCAGCCCCTCTCCATTCCCATGGACGTTAGAGCACTGGATGGGCGCTCTATAGGCAGGGTCACCCAAAATATTACTCCTATCCACCTGCGTGTGTCTGGGAACCACAGTGAGTCTATACAGTTTATGTTCATCAAGTTTTCTCAGGCTCCCGTGGCATTGGGGTTTTCTTGGCTCCAGTGCCACAACTGGACTGCTGGTACTATCATGGGCTGGAGCCCGTTCTGCTATGCCCATTGCCTGAAGTTGGCACAGCCTGCCCCGGGATGTCTTCCTGTGGGCTCGAATGTTTGTCCCAAACGCTGCCCGCTCCCCGGTTCTGGAACGGGCTCATTCCTCCAGGCTTGCCTGCCACCCTGGCTCCCATCAGACCCTGGCCTGCGACAACACTTACAGTGGCCCAATATGGTCCCTGACGTCTCCGCGTTCCTTTCCGCCTGCAGTGTTTGTGCTCAGAACAAGACTCCTCTGCAAGTTCTGGCTGGCCTCCTTCAACGTCTTCCTGTCCCTCACTGTCCATGGTCACATATATCCCTGGATTTCGTCACTGGTCCCCCTTCGTCTGATGGAAACACCACTATCCTCACGGTGGTGGACAGATTTTCCAAAGCTGCCCATTTCATTCCCCTCCCCAAGCTACCTTCTGCAAAGGAGACCCAGCACATGGTGCAGTACGTCTTCTGGATCCATGGACTTCCGGTAGACATGGTCTCCAACCAGGGTCCTCAGTTCTCATCCCTGTTTTGGAAGGCGTTCTGCACACTTATTGGGTTGTTGGCCAGCCTGTCCTGCGGGCTTCATCCTCAATCTAACGGTCAGTTGGAGCGTGCCAATCAGGACCTGGAGACGACTCTTCGGTGCCTTGTTTCGGCCAACCCCACCACCTGGAGCCAGCAACTCGTGTGGGTGGAGTATGCCCAGAACACCCTTCCCTGCTCGGCCACTGGGCTCTCGCCCTTCGGGTGCTCTGTGGGTTATCAGCCCTCGGCCCAGATGTTCATCTGCCGCTGCCGGCATACCTGGAAGAGAGCTCGGTTCGCTCTTCTCAAGACCACCTCCAGGTATCGTCGACAGGCAGACCGCCATCGAACCCCGGCTCCCCGCTATCATCTCAGGCAGAGGGTATGGCTGTCCACTTGGGATCTAACCCTCCGGGTAGAGTCCCTCAAACTTTCCACCTGTTTTATCGCCCCTTTCCCCATCTCCAAGATCCTTAGCCTCTCTACTGTTCGTCTTCTGTTGCCCTGCACCCTCCGTATACATCCCACGTATCATGTATCAAGGATTAAACCTCTGTCTCACAGCCCTCTGTCTCCTCTTTCCAGGAGGAAATGTATACCTGTGTTTTCTGTTTGTCTGTTGCCAGTTCGTTTTGTCTCGTCAAGTCTACCAGCATTTTTACCCATACTCCTGTTTCGTGTTAGTTCCTGTTTTCTAGTTCTCCCAGTTTTTGATCATTCTGCCTGCCCTGAACCTGAGCCTGCCTGCCGTTCTGTACCTCTTGACACTGCCCTGGATTACTGACCTCTGCCTGCCCTTGACCTGTCATTTGCCTGCTCCCTGTTTTGTAAATAATCATTTGTTATTTCGAACTGCCTGCATCTGGGTCTTATCCTGAGGTCTGATATTATTAGAATGATTCACTGTCCTGGTTTTATGGTGAGAATGTCCGTGGCGCACACACAAGCAACTTCTTGAGAAGTGTGAATGCGATCTCTAAGATGGTTCCAATATGTAGGCCTATATAAAACATTATATTTGGGAGCAGTATAAGGGTGAGTGAACATTCTCCCTTTCTCTTCATATTGGATCTTTTTCCAGCTACTGTAAAAATGTTAGATGGGCTTAAAACCCTCCATAGTCTGTCTTGTTTTAATACAATATGCCCAAGGGGATCAATTACGGTGCCAGTAAGTATATTTAGACATAGCCTATTTAAAAGAAGTTGTTGTTTTAATTTGTTAAAAATGTGATTTCTTTTAGTGAATTTAATCTTTTAACATTTGGCAGGTCCATGCTCAGCCATAATGCAATTTACAGTAGGCCTAGCCCCTCTATCAGTGCGAATGCTATGTATGTATGTATTTAAACATTGAATCCATGAAATTAATCAGAACAATGTGTACTGCAAACAGGTTCAAGTTAACATATTTAGCAAATATGGGATAGGTCTACATTTTGTTATTTTGTTTCTGTAAGCTGTATAATAAACCCTAACTAACATTGGAATTAGAGTTGATTCCAAGGCAATACATAAAAGACCGTAAATACACAACCTGAAGCAATCACATATTTAGCCACGATGCACGTTCTGATTGGCCAGTGAGGGACCAAGCCTCGAAGCACCCACAACTAGTTTATTAATCAAAACTCAGCCCTTTTGTGCCCACGCCAGCAACTGCGCTGATATGTTCTCATAGAAAAATGAAAATAAATCTCTGTCTCCCCGGGACAGAATAGACACCTGACAGGAGAGACCAAACCAGTAATTGAAATGGTTAGTGTGTGTGTGTGTGTTCAGACCCCAATGACTTGTCCTCACCCCTGTCTCGCTCATATTGTTTGGGCAATTCCCTCCCTCCCTCTCGCTCTTTCTCTGTCCCCCCATCAGCGCTGCTCTCTGGTGCATAATTGGGGCCATTAACACAGCACATCGCTCTCCAGACACCAACAGCCCAGCCACCTCTCTCTCCTCTCCTCTCCCCTCCTCTCCTCTCTCGCCAACTATTTCACACTCACAGTCACAGGGCTCGCATCCATTATATTCACAGGCAGGAGTAATGGACCTGGCAAATTACAGCCGAGCACACTAAGCAGCACCACAGGCTCAGCCAGCCAGACAGCTGCCAGGGACTCACCAGGGACACCAAGCAGCACATAGCCTGATTCTACATGCCCCCTGATCACATGAGGCTGGAGGGGCAGTGAGGGATCTTGCCTGCATCTGTTGATTGTGATGGCGAGATATGTGGGATAGATAATCAGTGTATTGGGATTCTGGTCAGTGGCCAAATGTTTTCTGGAGAGGGGTGTACAGGCCCAAGTGAAACAAAGGGAGGTTTTGGCCAAACATTTGGGCTAGCTTAATTTCCTTACATCATTTCATTGATGAGCTTGTAGAATATTTAGTTATGCTCTTTTTTCATTCCTTACTCTACCATGTGTTGTTTTAATATCTTCATCTGTTAAGATCCCCTCTTTTGCATTACACACACACACACACACACACACACACACACACACACACACACACACACACACACACACACACACACACACACACACACACACACACACACACACACACACACACACACACACACACACACACACACACACACACACACACACACACACACACACACACACACACACACACACACACACACACACACACACACACACACACACACACACACACACACACACACACACACACACACACACAAAGGCTGATCCATTGCCAGTCATATCACTCCCACTTTCACAAATTAGAAAGTGTGTTTGAGGGGTGTTCTTTGTGTGTCTGAGCTCTCAGGGCCGGTGTGTGTCCATTCTTAAATAGGCATGAGAACCAGCAGCAGCTGCTCATCTCTAACATCTGTGCAGTTATCGATCCATGTTCCGGCCTCCCTGTGACAAGTTGAGTTTAACACTGACAGAAATCTGTTGTTGATACATGTAACTGTGTGTGTGTGTGTGTGCGTGCGTGAGTGTGCGTACATTTACTTATATGTGTGTGGATGTGTGTGTGTACTGTGTGTGTTATTGAGTGACATAAAACTCAATTACACATTTGATCCTTTGTATTTCCAAATAAACCTTCAAAAATTGACTTTTTTTTCTCTCTCTCTCTCTCTCTCTCTCTCTCTCTCTCTCTCTCTCTCTCTCTCTCTCTCTCTCACAATGAGTTGGGAAACCTAGATTTATAATGGAGGAAGTGTTCCTGTCTGCAGTGTATCAGTGTATCTAGCAGTGAATTATACTCCTGATTATGCACTGAGACTGCCCTTTGTTCTAGTGAAGGTGAGTTGTACCGCTTGTCCCCTGAGTATTTATGTCTTCTTTAATATAGTTATTTAATGTCATAATCATTTATGAATGCTGAATGTCACCTTGCAAAAAAATAGGACTAAATATATATCCTTATAAAAAATAATACACGTTTATCACCACAGCAGAAATCTTCTAAAATAAGATGTTCTATTTTCATTGGATGAAGTTATTTTTCATTCCATATACTGTATGTGGCAAATCCGTAAAGTGGTTTAAGTCAGTAATGCTATGCATATTTGTATGAATAGACGTGTACACATAAAACACATAATTATTAAGATCTTATTATGAAAATAAGTGTATCAATTTCAACCCACTGTAAAATCAGATATATCATATCTGTTACAAGACGGAAACCTAATCCCACCGATTTAAAGTCCTCTCTTCTAAAACATATAACAACAACAAAGACTTCAAATACATTTTGGCAACAATAAACCACCATGGCAACATGAACATAAAGGACTATATGGTAGGTAAGAAAAAATCCTCTCAAGCTTTGGGAAAGCTTTTCAAAGTACTTTTTAAAGTCTGTTTATTATTGCATACAGACTGCATTTTATGCACATATTCAACAGGAAATGGCCAAGAGCTGTTTCAGATTACAGTCATACCTCATTTCAGTTATGTATCTGGGCCAAATATATATTTTTCTTTCTTTAGATTCAATTTGAACAAAAAAAGGTCTGTTATGAGTATTTACAGTAACGTTGCCTTGTTGTCTCTGATTACACTACTTTTGCAAATCAGACCTTTTTGTACTCTGTATACCACAAATCATTTTTTAAAACACAGCATTATGAAAGCATATCATCAGGAAATAAGGAGAATTACAGAAACCTAGAGCAATGATTAGTAAAAAAATACATCTGTAAATCAGCTGAGAAAATGTCCATTTAATCCCATAGATTCATGTAGTGTCAGGTGGGAAGAGCATTGGGCCAGTAACCAAAAGATCTCTGGTTTGAATCCCTGAGCTAACTAAGTAAAAAATGATGTGCCCTTGAGCAAGACACTTAACCCTAATTGATCTGGTTAAGAGCATTTGCTCAATGACAAAAATGTAAAATGTATATCTTATTGGCCCAGTACACATCCTTAGGATTAGGCTATCAAATGAAGCTCTGCATTGAAAACAGAATCATGACACGGGATCAACCATTGTATCCATCAAATCGGTAAATAGTTTTGAACTAAGTATTTAAAGGGTCATCGAATAAAAAAACACAACACAAGTCCAAAGCTGTTAGGGGCCTTGTCCATTTGTGTCCAGTTTTTCCTCCTCATTCAGCCCAGTGTCCATTGTTTTCGGTCCAGACCCCATGGCCTCTCCTCTCTCTGTATCGTCGGCTTTTCTCCGACGCACAACCACCACAGCGGCTATGACCATCACAACTACAAGCCCAGCCAGCACTCCACACACAGCAATTACCATTGTGTTGGAGTCATTGTCTGGTTCTGGTTCCGGTTCCGGTGATGTGTTGGGGTCGGTTCCTCTGCCTTTGCTTTTAACTATGTCCTCTGATTTCTCTCTTATCAGAGTCAGAGAGGTCAACTGTTTAGAAATGCATGTGTCTATGTTGTCCTCTAGCCAGATGATGTCCTTGTTGCCATCATCATCATCATTGCCAACAGTGTATTCACCATCATCAAAACTGCCTGCGTAGTCGTAACCGTCAATATAGTCTGGGCTGCCCAGAACCACGCACCAGAATTCCCCTCTGTCCCCCTCGTTGAGGTCAGACAGTTGGAGAGAGGAATCCTGCTCAGAGAAAACCACTCTGCCCCTCAGATCAGCAGGAATGGCAATAGTTTTATCATACGAGTCCAGAATCAGTTGTTCTTCTTCCAGTGATCTTCTGTAATACCACTGCACATGGTGAGACTCCTCTTTGCCTTGGGAACATTGTAGAACAGCATCCGCTCCATCAGAAAACTGTCTCTCAGTGGGTTCTCCACTGGGGCAAAGAACCAAGGCATACTCAGCAACAAGTAGTGAGGCAGAGAAACATTTATATTCCCCAGAGTAGTTGGCAGAAAGTACATGAACAACCAATGAGAAGTTATCATCATCATCATCATCATCACCACCACTGACCAACATGTCAGACTTTACTGATTCAGAGTTAACATTGCCCATTGGTGTCTCCCATTTCTCATCTTGGCTATTCGCCTCAGAAGGACAGGTGAGAAGCACTTTCTCTCCCACAGATGTGAAAACAGTCTTGGGGTTGACAAAGTCAATGTTGGGGATGTACATGGTCTGAAAGCTGAGGCATCTCTGTCTATCCATCACCAAGCAGTAAAAGTGATGACTGTCCTTCAGCATGCTACCAGAAACATTGAGAAAAATGCCTCTGTCCTTCACCTCGATGACCCCCTGTAGCTCCTCCTGTAGGGGTACCAGAGACACACTGGTGTCCAGGAAAAGGGTAGCCTTATTTTTGGGGAACACCTCATGGTACCATCGAATGGTCTTCCCCTCCAGACTTGTGGCAGTGATGTTACAGTTCAATTCTGCCCCTCTGTCTGGCCGCTCAGAGATCTCAACAGAGCTGATTTCCTGGTTACACACAGACAGCTCGTGTTCATGCTTGTTGGCCAGAGCCTTGTCCTTCCAGCATTCCCTCCTGTACATGCCTGAGTCGGACTGTCTGAGCTGACTGATCTGGAGGCCCAGCAGCTGGAGCTGGTAGGTGAGGCTGATGCGGCCCTCGAAGTCTGTGGGAGGCGAAAGGGGTGCCGTCTCATCCGAGGAATTAAACAGTAGCTGGTCTACCTCAAGAGCTGATCTGAAAACAGCGATGTAGTCGACTCCAAAGCAGTATCCCATTTCTATGACACCTCCCTCTGTTCTGAAGATGGCCCCTGGTACCTCTGGCGCCTCACAGTAGGCTGTGTTGACTATAAAGAACAGTAGAAATTCCCTAACAGTGGTCATTCTGTTCTGTACTTTACTCCTTGTCCATGTGTTAGTCACACTCTGGGGATGTGCTCTCCAACTATGCCAACTCAGAGTAACCTTTTATGGGTTGTCAATGAGATCCTCCCCCTTAGCACATATCTCAGCTGCATCTTCTCTCCCCCCCACCCCCACCCCTCCACACCCAGTCATACACACACACACACACACACACACACACACACACACACACACACACACACACACACACACACACACACACACACACACACACACACACACACACACACACACACACACACATGCACAGTAGATATTGTGAGAATACAACCCAAGTGATCAAGTTGTGCAAATACGCAAACATGATGTATTAGCAACATATTCATGAACAATACCATGATACTAGTGTTATGTGATGCACTAAAAACCTCCATGTCTGTCCATGTGTCTCTGTAGGATCATCGAGCTAAACGGAGGCCAGTCCCCTCTCACCTACAAGCGTTTCCAGGCGCTCATCAGTCACATGGATGCCGTGGAATCACCCGCTGAGATCATCACTGCTGAGGTCATGAGGAAGTGTGCCACGCCCATCAGTGATGACCATGACGACAAATTTGCCGTGCCCTCCCTGGAGGAGCTTGGCTTTGAAACTGAAGGCCTGGCTACAGCAGTATGGCCAGGGGGAGAGACGGAGGCCCTCACTCGGCTGGAGAGGCACCTGGAGAGAAAGGTGAGGAGTTGTCCCTTCTTTATATCCCAGCACTACTGAGCCAGTGTGGTGGACACACAGTACTAGGGTTGGGGTCAATTCCATTTCAATTCAGTCAATTCAACCCCCCCCCAAAAAAAACCTTGTTGACTTTATTTTCTGAACTCCTTGTCAGTGTGTTGCACTGTGACCCAAACACTAACCTTCTGTGTTCCAGGCATGGGTGGCCAACTTTGAGCGTCCCAGGATGAACGCCAACTCCCTGCTGGCCAGCCCCACAGGCCTCAGCCCCTACCTCCGCTTCGGCTGCCTCTCCTGTCGCCTCTTTTACTTCAAACTCACTGACCTCTACAGGAAGGTGAAGAAAAACAGCTCTCCGCCCCTCTCGCTCTATGGCCAGCTGTTGTGGCGCGAGTTCTTCTACACCACAGCCACCAACAACCCCCGCTTCGACAAAATGGAGGGCAATCCGGTGTGTGTGCAGATCCCCTGGGACCGCAACCCGGAAGCGCTGGCCAAGTGGGCCGAGGGGAGGACAGGGTTCCCCTGGATTGACGCCATCATGACCCAGCTGAGACAGGAGGGCTGGATCCACCACCTGGCCAGACATGCTGTTGCCTGCTTTCTCACTAGAGGAGACCTGTGGATCAGCTGGGAGGAGGGCATGAAGGTAGATACTGGGGGAAGGGGATTTAGAGGGAGCATACATACATACATACATACATACATACATACATACATACATACATACATACATACATACATACATACATACATACATACATACATACATGCATACATACATACATACATACATACATACATACATACATACATACATACATACATACATACATACAAACACTTACACTTTCTCTTTCATTATTTTAGCTAGGGTGGACCTGAGTATGGAAAAAGTGTCAGGTCTAGGTGGAAAGCCATCAGAGTCATTCTTCTTTCATTCTCACTCTGTAAAGAGCGCTAAGGAGACAGCAATAATTTTGTGGTAAGAAATGTTAATTAAGTATTAATTAAGTAATGTTCCCTGGTGTCACTTTGTAGTGTCTATGCATGGTTGGACTGGTTTGACTCAGTCATGAGTGCAGTTTATCACCATGCCAAGGACCTCTGAGGGTGGAGGCAAGTGTGTGTGTGTGTGTGTGTGTGTGTGTGTGTGTGTGTGTGTGTGTGTGTGTGTGTGTGTGTGTCCTTGCATGCGTGCAGGTATGAGTGCATGTATGCAAGTGCATATGTGCATTGTTATGTTCCTCGCCATTGTGCAACGAGCTGGAAGTTGCAACTTGCTCTGTAGTTGGTAAGATTTGATCAGTTTGTTGTTTGATGATAGTCATTTAGTGTGCATGGTGTAATACAACCAACGCCAAATCCAAAGCCAAAATACTTTGGTAGGTTATGGATGGGCAGAATAGCATGCAGAAACATCATTCTGCTGCACCACATTCTACATGTGGCTACATTGTACAGTGTGGCTTTGATTTTAGGTAACAGTTTCATTTCACACCGGGCACATTGCAAGTTGCTTTTTTGTCAGTTCTTCACACAAGGCATTTTTTCATATCTAATTTTCATAATTTTATTTGTGACAGGATGGCAGGAAGCTTGGCCCCAGTGATGTACTGTGCCGTATGCACTACCCTCTGTAGTGCCTTGCGGTTGTAGGCCGAGCAGTTGCCATGCCAGACAGTGATGCAACCAATTCAGGATGTACTTGATGGTGAAACTGTAGGACTTTTTCAGGATCTGAGGACCCATGCCAAATCTTTTCAGTCTCCTGGGTGGGAATAGGCTTTGTCGTGCCCTCTTCACGATTGTCTTGGTGTGTCTGGACCATGATAATTTGTTGGTGATGTGGACACCAAGGAACTTGAAGCTCTCATCCTGCTCAACTACAGCCCCATCGATGAGAATGTGGGCATGCTCGGTCCTCCATTTCCTGTAGTCCACAATCATCTCCTTTGTCTTGATCACGTTGAGGGAGAGGTTGTTATCCTGGCACCACATGGCCAGGTCTCTGACCTCCTCCCTATAGGCTGTCTCATTGTTGTTGGTGATCACTGTTGTGTTGTCGGCAAACTTAATAATGGTGTTGGAGTCTTGCATGGCCATGCAGTCATGGGTGAATAGGGAGTACAGTAGGGGACTGAGCACGCACCCCTAAGGGTACACCATGTTTAGGATCAGTGTGGCAGATGTGTTGTTACCCACCCTCACCATCCGGGGGCAGCCCGTCAGGAAGTCCAGGATCCAGTTGCAGTGGGAAGTGTTAAGTCCCAGGGTCCTTAGCTTAGTGATGAGCTTTGAAGGCACTATGGTGTTGAACGCTGAACTGTAGTCAATGACCATCCTGTTGGACATCTTGTTGGGCTGTATCACCGCCTGGTATGACAACTGCACCATTTCCACAACCGCAGGGCTCTCCAGAGGGTGGTGCGGTCTGCACAACGCATCACAGGAAGGCCAAAAGGATCATCAAGGACAACAACCACCCGAGCAACTACCTATTACCATCCAGAAGGCGAGATCAGTAGGCGAGGTCAGTACATCAAAATCTTGGACCTAGAGACTGAAAAACATCTTATATCTCAAGGCCATCAGACTATTAAACAGCAATCACAAACTCAGAGAGGCTGCTGCCTACTCACAGACTTGAAATCATTGGCCACATTAATAAATGGAACACTAGTCACTAATTATGTCACTTTAATAATGTTTACATATCTTGCATTACTCATCTCATATACAGTGCCTTGCGAAAGTATTCAGCCCCTTGAACTTTGCGACCTTTTGCCACATTTCAGGCTTCAAACATAAAGATATAAAACTGTATTTTTTTGTGAAGAATCAACAACAAGTGGGACACAATCATGAAGTGGAACGACATTTATTGGATATTTCAAACTTTTTTAACAAATCAAAAACGGAAAAATTGGGCGTGCAAAAATTATTCAGCCACTTTACTTTCAGTGCAGTAAACTCTCTCCAGAAGTTCAGTGAGGATCTCTGAATGATCCAATGTTGACCTAAATGACTAATGATGATAAATACAATCCGCCTGTGTGTAATCAAGTCTCTGTATAAATGCATCTGCACTGAGGTCCGTTAAAAGCGCAGAGAGCATCATGAAGAACAAGGAACACACCAGGCAGGTCCGAGATACTGTTGTGAAGAAGTTTAACGCCGGATTTGGATACAAAAAGATTTCCCAAGCTTTAAACATCCCAAGGAGCACTGTGCAAGCGATAATATTGAAATGGAAGGAGTATAAGACCACTGCAAATCTACCAAGACCTGGCCGTCCCTCTAAACTTTCAGCTCATACAAGGAGAAGACTGATCAGAGATGCAGCCAAGAGGCCCATGATCACTCTGGATGAACTGCAGAGATCTACAGCTGAGGTGGGAGACTCTGTCCATAGGACAACAATCAGTCGTATATAGCACAAATCTGGCCTTTATGGAAGAGTGGCAAGAAGAAAGCCATTTCTTAAAGATATCCATAAAAAGTGTCGTTTAAAGTTTGCCACAAGCCACCTGGGAGACACACCAAACATGTGGAAGAAGGTGCTCTGGTCAGATGAAACCAAAATTGAACTTTTTGGCAACAATGCAAAATGTTATGTTTGGCGTAAAAGCAACACAGCTCATCACCGTGAACACACCATCCCCACTGTCATACATGGTGGTGGCAGCATCATGGTTTGGGCCTGCTTTTCTTCAGCAGGGACAGGGAAGATGGTTAAAATTGATGGGAAGATGGATGGAGCCAAATACAGGACCATTCTGGACGAAAACCTGATGGAGTCTGCAAAAGACCTGAGACTGGGACGGAGATTTGTCTTCCAACAAGACAATGATCCAAAACATAAAGCAAAATCTACAATGGAATGGTTCAAAAATAAACATATCCAGGTGTTAGAATGGCCAAGTCAAAGTCCAGACCTGAATCCAATCGAGAATCTGTGGAAAGAACTGAAAACTGCTGTTCACAAATGCTCTCCATCCAACCTCACTGAGCTCGAGCTGTTTTGCAAGGAGGTATGGGAAAAAATTTCAGTCTCTCTATGTGCAAAACTGATAGAGACATACCCCAAGCGACTTACAGCTGTAATCGCAGCAAAAGGTGGCGCTACAAAGTATTAATAACCTAAGGGGGCTGAATAATTTTGCATGCCCAATTTTTCAGTTTTTGATTTGTTAACCTGTTACATTGATGGGGGCGCTATTTCATTATTGGATAAAAAAACGTGCCCGTTTTAAGCGCAATATTTTGTCACAAAAATATGCTCGACTATGCATATAATTGACAGCTTTGGAAAGAGAACACGCTTACGTTTCCAAAACTGCAAAGATATTGTCTGTGAGTGCCCCAGAACTGATGCTACAGGCGAAACCAAGATGAAACTTCAAACAGGAAATGAGCAGGATTTTTGAGGCTCTGTTTTTCATTGTCTCCTTATATGGCTGTGAATGCGGAAGGAATGAGCCTGCCCGATCTATCGTTTCCCCAAGGTGTCTGCAGCATTGTGACGTATTTGTAGGCATATCATTGGAAGATTGACCATAAGAGACTACATTTGCCAGGTGTCCGGCCGGTGTCCTTCGTCGAAATTGGTACGTCATCTTCAACTGCACGTCTTTTTCCAAGCGATTCACAGGAGAAAGTAGACATCCACGAACGATATATCAATGAAGAGATATGTGAAAAACACCTTGAGGATTGATTCTAAACAGCGTTTGCCGTGTTTCAGTCGATATTATGGAGTTAATTTGGAAAACAGTTTGCCGTTTTGATGACTGAATTTTCGTTTTTTTTGGTACTCAAACGTGATGTACAAAACGGAGCGATTTCTCCTACACAAAGAATCTTTCAGGAAAAACTGAACATTTGCTATGTAACTGAGAGTCTCCCCATTGAAAACATCCGAAGTTCTTCAAAGGTAAATGATTTTATTTGAATCCTTTTCTGTTTTTTGTGCAAATGTTGCCTGCTAAATGCTACACTAAATGCTACGCTAGCTATCAATACTCTTACACAAATGCTTGTTTTGCTATGGTTCAAAAGCATATTTTGAAAATCTGAGATGACAGTGTTGTTAAGAAAAGGCTAAGCTTGAGAGCTAGCACATTCATTTCAGTTCATTTGCGATTTTCATAAATAGTTAACGTTACGTTATGCTAATGAGCTTGAGGCTATAACTGGATACAGGTTTTTTCATAGCCAAACGTGAACAAAACGGAGCGATTTGTCCTACACAAATAATATTTTTTGAAAAACTGAACATTTGCTATCTAACTGAGAGTCTCCTCATTGAAAACATCTGAAGTTCTTCAAAGGTAAATGATTTTATTTGAATAAATTTCTTGTTTTTGTGAAAATGTTGCTGGCTGAATTCTAGGCTTATAGCTATGCTAGCTATCAATACTCTTACACAAATGCTTGTTTAGCTATGGTTGAAAAGCATATTTTGAAAATCTGAGATGACAGTGTTGTTAGCAAAAGTCTAAGCTTGAGAGCAAATATATTTATTTAATTTCATTTGCGATTTTCATGAATAGTTAACGTTGCGTTATGCTAATAAGCTTGAGGCTATAAATAGGATCCCGGATCCGGGATTGCTCGACGCAAGAAGTTAAAAAAGTTTGACATATCCAATAAATGTCGTTCCACTTCATGATTGTGTCCCACTTGTTGTTGATTCTTCATAAAAAAATACAGTTTTATATCTTTATGTTTGAAGCCTGAAATGTGGCAAAAGGTCGCAAAGTTCATGGGGGCCGAATACTTTCGCAAGGCACTGTATACTGTATTCTATACTATCTACTGCATCATGCCTATGCCGCTCTGTCATTGCTCATCCATATATATATATTTATATATTCTTATTCCATTCCGTTCCTTATTCCATTAGGTATGTGTTGTGGATTTGTTAGATATTACTTGTTAGATATTGCTGAATTGTCGGAACTGGAAACACAAGCATTTTGCTACACTCGCAATCTGCTAGCCATGTGTATGTCACCAATAAAAATAACTTGGCCTAGTCGAGTGTCTGAAGTAAATCCTTTGCGTCCGACTTTATAAAGGAAAAATCTTTGTCCAGTACGAGGTGAGTAATCGCTGTCCTGATATCCAGAAGCTTTTTCCGGTCATGATATTATCTAAAGTAACGTAATAGTAAACATAGCTACTAGAACTCATGCATTAGTAAACCCGCTACAATCATGCAGTTATGTTAAAGTGTACCTTCAGTAAGCAGTTTAGCACTTATACCGGCAGGCCCCGGTGGTAATAGATGAGTAAAACCAAAAGTTTACCTTGACTTGGAAGAGTTCCAGTGTTGTGTTGGATAGTCACAGCCAGCTAGCTAACATAGCATCCCTCATTTTGAGCAGGGTGTTTGAGTAGGCTAAATTAGCTAGCTGCATTTGCTAGCTATGTAGGTGTTAGAGGAATTCTAAATTTCTATATGTTTTGTAGCCAAAACCAAATTCTCACTCTCTCTATTTCATAATAAGTTGTAAGTTTATCATTTGCATGAAATAGCGAGAGACCAGTCTTAAAAACAAGTTCATCATTTATTCTTGATGAGTACTGTCCCAAAATACAAAGGACATTACATTTTAAAGAGAAGATAAAAATGACGTCATCAGTTCTCTCACTCTCTCCGATCCACACAATAGTGCAGTGTCTTCAGGTCTGGAGATTGTCTCCTACTCCCCTCATAAAGCAAACATTCCAATCTGTCTAAAATACATACTCTTCTCCACTAATGGAACATCAAAGAACATTCTTATCTGTCTAAAGAGATATACCCTCCTTCTCACTTAAACCCGCAAGGTATAGATAATTCATTCGTTTTACCTACATTTTCAGTCATAGTTTAATCAAAAACCCATACATTTCATACCACAACATAATAGTATTAAAATTAATGGTTGTAATTTAAATGTATACATAATTAATCATTTCAACTATAATTTCCTCCAACAGTAGGTCAAACTGAAAGTGAATAAAAATGAAGATATCTCTCTCTCTCTTGCTTCTCCTTCATTTTGGAAGAAATTAATTTACTACTCATAACATTTTATGCACTGCAGTGCTAGCTAGCTGTAGCTTACGCTTTCAGTACCACATTCATTCTCTGATCAGCTGTGCTAGACAATCTGGACCCTCTCTTCCTAAAATTCCTAAAAATCGCTGCCATTGTTTCAACCCCTATTACTAGTCTGTTCAACCTCTCTTTCATATCATTCCTAAAGATTGGACAGCGGCCGTGGTCATCTCCCTCTTCTAAGGGGGAGACACTCTCGAACAAAACTGCTACAGACCTATATCCATCCTGCCCTGAATCTCTAAAGTTTTCGAAAGCCAAGTGAACAATCAGATCACTGACCATTTCGAATCCCACCGTACCTTCTTCGCTATGCAATCTGGTTTCCGAGCTGGTCACGGGTGCAACTCAGCCACTCTCAAGGTCCTAAATGATATCATAACCACCATCGATAAAAAACAGGACTGTGCAGCTGTCTTCATCGACCTGGCCAAGGCTTTCAACTCTGTCAATCACAACATTCTTATCGGCAGACTCAACAGCCTTGGTTTCTCTAATGACTGCCTCGTCTGTTTCAATAACTACTTCTTAGATAGAGTTCAGTGTGTCAAATCGGAGGGCCTGTTGTCTGGACCTCTGGCAGTCTCTATGGGGGAGCAACAGGGTTCAATTCTCTGGCCGACGCTTTTCTCTGTATATATCAATGATGTGGCTCTTACTGCTTGTGATTCTTTGATCCACCTCTACACAGATGACACCATTCTGTATACAGCTGGCCCTTCTTTGGACACTGTGCTAACAAATCTCCAAATGAGCTTCAACGCTATACAACACTCCTTCCGTGGCCTCCAACTGCTCTTAAATGCTAGTAAAACTTAATGCACGCTCTTCAACCGATCGCTGCCCGCACCTGCCCGCCTGACTAGCATCACTACTCTGAACGGTTCTGACCTAGAATATGTGGACAACTATAAACACCTAGGTATCTGGCTAGACTGTAAACTCTCCTTCCAGACTCACATTAAGCATCTCCAATCCAAAATGAAATCAAGAATCGGCTTCCTATTTCGCAACAAAGCCTCCTTCACTCATGCTTCCAAACAAACCCTCATACCCTCAAACATACTGACTATCCTACCGATCCTTGACTTCGGGGATGTAATTTACAAAATAGCCTCCAACACTCCACTCAGCAAATTGGATGCAGTCTATAACAGTGCCAACCGTTTTGTCACCAAAGCCCCATATACTACCCACCACTGCAACCTGTATGCTCTCGTTGGCTGGTCCTCGCTACATATTTGTCACCAAACCCACTGGCTCCAGGTCATCTATAAGTCTTTGCTAGGTAAAGCTCTGCTTTATCTTAGCATCAATGGTCACCATTACTACACCCACCCGTAGCATTCGCTCCAGCAGGTATATTTTACTGGTCATCCCCAAAGCCAAAACCTTATTGGCCGCCTTTCCTTTCCAGTTCTCTGCTGCCAATGACTGGAACGAATTGCAAAAATCACTGAAGTTGGGGACTTAAAGTATATCCCCCTCACCAACCTTAAGCGTCAGCTGTCAGAGCAGCTTACCGATCGCTGCAGCTGTACACAGCCCATCTGTAAATAGCCCATCCAACCAACTACCTACCTCATCCCCATATTTGTTTTTGTTTTTCTGCTCTTTTGCACACCAGTATTTGTACTTGCACATCCATATCTACACATATATCACTCCAGTGTAAATTGCTAAATTGTAATTCCTTCCCCACCATTGGCCTATTTTTTGCCTTGCCTCCTTACTTTATTTGCACACACTCTACACAGATTGTTATATTGTGTTACTGTAACGGTCGTCGGTGGAAGAAGGTGAGGACCAATGCACAGCATGGTAAGTGTTCATATTCTTTAATAGATCTCTTACCATGCTGTGCGCCAATTCATAGTAAAAATTCATAGTAAAAAGAACATAGATTGCCCACCCAACTCACGCCCTGATCATACTAAAATGAATACATCACAAAAGGATTAAGGCCAGAATGTGACAGTACCTCCACCCCCAAAGGTGCGGACTCCGGCCACAAAACCTGAACCTATAGGTGGGCAGTCTATGTTCTTTTTACTATGAATTGGTTTTTCAGTGTTTGGCCTGGTATGGTTCTCAAGACATCCACCCAGTAGCTACTACAACAATTGGATACCACGAAATTGGGGAGAAAAAGGGGTAAAAAAAATACATTAAAAAAAGTATGGTTCTCAATCAGAGGCAGCTGTCAATCGTGGTCCCTGATTGAGAACCATACTTTTTTTTTAAATGTTTTTTTTTACCCCTTTTTCTCCCCAATTTCGTGGTATCCAATTGTTGTAGTAGCTACTGGGTGGATGTCTGTCCGCGGTGGCGGCTCTGGCACAGGACGTGGACCCCACTCCATCATAGTCTCGGCCCACTTAAGTGGCGCCTTGAGAGCGGCGACCCTCGCCACCGACCTCGGACTGGGGACCATTGCCTCAGTCAGAATAGACGGGAGATTCCGGCAGTACCGGACAGGCGGGAGACTCCCGCAGCTCCGGAGTGAAAGGCAATTCCGGCATCTCCGGAGTGATTGGCGATTCCGGCAGCACCGGAGTAATGGACAGCTCTGGCAGCTCCTGACTGACCGGCGGCTCTGGCAGCTCCTGACTGACCGGTGGCTCTGGCAGCTCATGACAGGCGGGCGACTCTGGCAGCTCAGGACAGACGGACGACTCTGGCAGCTCAGGACAGACGGGCGACTCTGGCAGCTCAGGACAGACAGGCGACTCTGGCAGCTCTTGACAGACGGGTGACTCTGGCAGCTCAGGACAGACGGGCGACTCTGGCAGCCCTGGACAGGTGGGAGCACCTGTAGGGAGGAGACGGAGAGACAGCCTGGTGTGAGAGGCTGCCACTGGAGGGCTGGTGCATGGAAGAGGCACCGGATAGACCGGACCGTGTAGGCGCACTGGAGGCCCGAGGAGACGCACTGGACACCAGATGCGCTGAGCCGGCTTCATGGCACCTGGCTCGATGCCCACTCTAGCCCGGCCGATACGAGGCAGAACACTAAAACAAAAATAACAAAGAGAATGACACGAAACGAAACAGTCCTGTCTGGTGACATACACAAAGACAGAAAACAATCACTCACAAAACACAGGTGGGAAAAGGCTACCTAAGTATGATTCTCAATCAGAGGCAGGTGTCGTTAGTTGTCTCTGATTGAGAATCATTCTTAGGTAGCCTTTTCCCAACTGTGTGGTGTGAGTGATTGTTTTCTGTCTTTGTGTTTGTCACCAGACAGGACTGTTTAATTTTGTGTCATTCTCTTTGTTATTTTTGTTTTAGTGTTCTGTGTTTAATAAATTCATCATGAACACGTACCACGCCGCGCATTGGTCCTCCGATCCTTGCTACTCCTCCTCAGAAGAGGAGGAAGACGAGCGTTACAGTTATTGACTTTCTTTATCCAATGTAACTCTGTGTTGTTGTTTTTGTCACACTGCTTTGCTTTATCTTGGCCAGGTAAACTTGTTCTCAACTAGCCTACCTGGTTAAATAAAGGTGAAATAATCTATTTTTTAAATCATTTGATTGGGTGGACAACATGTCAGTTCATGCTGCAAGAGCTCTGATAGGTTGGAGTCCGGAAGTTGTCATAATTACTGTGTAAGTCTATGGAAGGGGTTGAGAACTATGAGCCTCCTAGGTTTTGTATTAACGTCAATGTACCCAGAGGAGGACGGAAGCTAGATGTACTCCGGCTACACCATGATGCTACCCTACAGAGTACTGTTGAGGCTACTGTAGACCTTCATTGCAAAACAGTGTATTTTAATCAATTATTTGTTGATGTTACTATAGTTTTTTCTAAAAAGGATAACTTTTTTATGTTTTACGAGGCCCTATGTAGTAAATCTATATTCCATATAATATTACAATCATTTGCTAGCGTGTCTTCATTCCATCACCGTACTTTTTCTTGCAACACGTAGACATTTTTGTTTCACATTTGATAGGCATACGATACATTTTCATTTAGCCTACCATTCATTTCCCTGCTCTGAGTGGGCGCGATGTTTATAGTGCATATGAACGTTCATGAGACTCATGAGGTAGAAGATCTGTTTATTTAATTTAAAGTATGGCTTCCTTTGTTCATATTTCTCGGGTTATTTCGGAGTTCCCTGTGTCTGTCCTATAGTCTCTGTCATTATGGTTGTGCATAATAGGAGCGCAAGTCTCAGTGTGCATAGAAATATGTTTTGTGGCATGCGCTCCACGCTTTGGAGTCGGAACATTGAATAAGAGAAAATTATTGTTCGCTCCATGTATGTATGCATGGGGTTGAAATATCATGAATAATCATTAAGTCTGATTGAGACAAATGTACCAATGGATGTGGAAATTGCCTTTTACTTTATAGAACCAGTTTATTAGTTGTAATTGCCAATTGGTCCTGGGGGCCAAGTGCTTGTATTATGTAGGCCTACCTGTTTGAGCTTCTGTTAGACAGATTTGATTTGGTTTCTCAAGGGGAGGCGCTCTAATTGTGTCCGTTCAGATAGGACATGTTAAGCCTGATAAAGAGGCTATTTATTTTGGGCTATTGCCCGTGTATATTTGGTAAATCTGCTTGTATATTTTGTATGATATTGCGCTTTCATCATTGGATCACCAACACCTGTAAATAAATCTACACCTGCCTTGCTTCCTGCTGATTTCACACCCTTATGACTGCTACAAATGCCCTATTTTACAATTACATAGACTAGTCAAAATGTGTTGTAGACAAAACATTTTTTTACTTGACTTTCAAAACTTGTGACTCTACTCAATTTGACTTGCTCTTAGAATGTACGACTTTTCACCCGATCTACTTGGGACTCAACTCAACATGGACCTTGTGACGTGAGACTTGCTTGTTCTCAAATAATAGTGACTTGGTCCTACTTCTGTTAGATACATTATAACCCATGTCCTTTATCAGTGGGCTACATAGTGATATTGTATAAGTATTGGTTGGGTTTTAAAGTTCAGACAAATGTGTAATGCACGAAGAAAATCGTATTCTCTACAGCATAAAGATGAAGTTCACACAACTTTCTCTCTGTGAATCACACATCATGTACACACTACATATCGATAAGGACTCTTCACTCAAACAGCCATGAGCAGACAGAAGAGGAGATAAGGAGGTTGTCAATAACGAGTTATTTTGCTTTAAGCACCTGCTGTCAGAGCAGCTCACAGATCACTGCACCTGTACATTGTCCATCTGTAAATACCTCATCCGTAAATAGCCCATCCAACTACCTCATCCCCATACTCTACTTGCACATTCATATTCTGCACATCTACCATTTCAGTGTTTAATTTCTATGTTGTAATTACTTTGCCACCATGGCCTATTTATTGCCTTACCTCCCTTAACCTACCTCATTTGCACACACTGTATATAGACTTTTTCTACTGTATTTTTGACTGTATGTTTGTTAATTCCACGTGTAACTCTGTGTTGTTGTATGTGTCAAACTGCTTTGCTTTATCTTGGCCAGGTCGCAGTTGTAGATGAGAACTTGTTCTCAACATGCCTACCTGGTAAAATAAAGGTGAAATAAAGACATTTAAAAAACTCAATAACTAGTTTCTTACATTATTTATTCTATTATCTTTAAACATTTGGACTGTACTACAAGTTATGCAGCTAATTGAAGGGATTTTTTTTACAATGATGTCAGTTGCTGTGTCCCCAAAATTGTCCAACCTCAGTCTTACTCCCTGGCCTCTACAAAAAGTAAGGGGTGCTGATTACATGAGCTACATACAATAGTATTGCTGATTAGGTAGATCAGATCTAATTTTGCCATAGTACCTGCCTGGCTGCCTGCATTCAAGCCATTATCCTCAGGTGCCTTTAAATATTATGCAGACTTACAATAATGAGCTCCAATTTCCTCTCAGTCACCAGATTGGGAAGCTACATATATTTCCTGAACTGGGCTGGAAGAACAGCCTGTGGAGCTGGTGATCAAGCAGTGTGATTAAGCCCCAACTGTGAGAAACTTTCCCTCTCTGTTCACTCCAGTTTAGCTCTGTGCTGATTACTGTGATCAGTGTCTGTCCCGTATGTTGCTGCGTCTGAGATGCATCGACTGCTATTTGATTTGAAATATACATTTGCCAAAATACCCTAATTACTGGAAGTGTATGGTGCAAGACCAGAGCTCTGATGGTGGAATGAAAAGATAAGAAGATAAGAGAAGGATACTGGGGGTTGTTACTGCTCTGCTTCCTACAAGCAAGTTTAGTCAGAAGCAGAAGAAAAGCATTGCTACATTACATCTCTTCTGTGATCTATATGATCTATGTAAACTTAGTTTAGTATCCATTTTAAGCTGGAATAGTTTTAGTCTGCCTTTCAGTGGCTGGAGTGATGAGTTTAGATTTTTGCATAGTGTCAGCTGTGCATTACCGTTTTTGTACACTTAGTTGCGCTGTGGTACATCTGCAGCTAGTACCACACAGCCATACACCAAAGAAGCATAGTTCAGTTTCATAACGAAACGTCACATCCGCTGAACGCTGCTAACAAACTCAGGTACTGTGATGTACTTCTCTTTTGTTTCTGTTTGGAAAGTACAAGGGAAATAAATGAACATGCATTTTAATTGAATCAGTTGTCAGTTTGCAATAGTTTTGTCTTCCCAGCATCGTCGGATATCATCACAATTGTTCCTGCTTGCCTTTAACAACCTATCATAGCTGTCAAGGCAGCTAGCTAATTTAGCTAACCTTAGCTAGATGACTAACTCAGACATTGACAGACCAACGTTATGACCATATGACTGATGTGATATTTGTACAATTCTTCATTATTACTAAGTTGTTAAGTGCTTAGTTTATGTTCCCTTTGTTTTGATTCACAAAAAAATATATGTTTTGTATTTTTATAGTCAAGAGTCTGTAGCAAGCTATCTAGAAAAGGAAAGGTCATATTACTATTTTTGTTATATCACCCCTAGGTCAGACCTGCATGGTCTGTGACTGTGCACCCATGTTGCGATTTGTCACAACGTTGCTATGCCGCCACTGTCAGCGGATTCAACGTCTCCCCCCTCTCAGGGCCTTCTCAAACCCGGGAGGCACAGCAGAGAACCAGGTGACCGTGGAAGCCCTCTATGACCTTTCTGTGGACATCCAGAAGATCCGCCAGCTCAAGGGCTGGGTCCTGCATCAGAGCCCTGCCTATGTGAGTGAGACAGCCAGCCTGCTGCGGGACATGGGAGCAGAGGGGCCCATGATTGCCCGGGTCCTGGAGCTCTACCCCGAGGCGGTCCTCTGCAGCCCGGAGCAGCAGCAGGCCCAGAGGGAGCTGTGGAGGTCCATCTGCCCCAGAGAGAGAGACCTAGTGGGCATCATTGAGAAGTTTCCCGCCTCCTTCTTTACCTCCAGTCACCACGCCAACCAGAGGGCCAACATCGACTTTTTCCAGAGTTTACACCTAAACAAGCGCATTGTCACCAAGCTGATGGCCAGCGCCCCCCAGAGTTTCAGCTGCCCCGTGGGGCAGAACAAGGAGATGGTCTGCACCCTGCAGCAGGCCTATCTGGAGCTGGGGGGCGACGCAGCTAACATGAAGATCTGGCTGCAGAAGCTGCTCAGTCAGAACCCCTTTGTCCTCCTCAAGCCCCCGGAGGTGCTGAGGGACAACCTGCTGTTCCTCAGAGACCGGGGTTTCACCACCTCAGAGCTCCTCCGCCTCCTCTCCAAACTCAGGGGGTTTGTTGTCGAGCTCAACCCGGACAGCATGCGCCACACCCTGGCCTACTCGCAGGAGACCCTGGGCTGCTCAGAGGCTGAGCTCCGGGACATGGTCCTCAACTGCCCAGCCTTGCTTTACTACCCTGAGGTCATCCTGGCTGAACGCTTCGAGGGCCTGCTCAGAGCTGGAGTCACTATGGCTCAGATTACACAGACTCCGACCGTTCTGGAGCTGACCACACAGATTGTAAGTTACCGGATCCAAACACTGCGGTCATATGGCTATGATGTACGGACAGGCAGCCTACAGGCCCTCAACGGCACTAAGAAGGACTTTGAGATGAGTTCTGGTAAACTGCAGCTGCGACGGGAAAGACCACTCTTCAACCCTGTTGCCCCGTTAAAGGGTGATGATTGATCTTGATTTCATGGTTTAAAATGCAGAACATTCTTATATCACCATAGGGAGAACTTGAATCAGGATTTTCTTTCAGCTGAATGGTATTACTTAGTTTAGGAGACGAGCTTGCCTTGAAAGTAGTCTTGCACAGCAGACAATTCCTCCCCAAAGGCATTTAGCCTGGAGATAAGGTTACCTTGAAAGAGGCAACGCATCATTTTATCTGTGCAATATTTAAATACTATTAGAATAACAATAATATTTGGATATTATGAGGCAATGTTGAATACGTGTTAAACAGATGTTTTGCTGTGTGTTGGGAATTGCCTGTGTATTGAAGCCAATATGTGTCAAAATAACCCCCTTAAAACATCCTAATAAAACTAGGTCTAACACACACTGTCATGTCTGATTTGTCATGGGTATAGAACTGATATTGATCTTTCAAATGTAGCTACCAACTTGGCTTGTATTGAGAACTGAAGTGGAGTTGCATTGAATATGTGCAGAAACTGATTTGGTCAGTTTTTACCTGCCTTACACCAGCCCTGGTTTTAGATTAGTGCGCAAGTTAATTCAGGGTAAAAATCACTATGCGGCCTTGCTGAGCATATAGGCCTACCCCAAATACTGTACTGTAAGCTTATTTTAAAGGCCTTGCTGAGAATTTAAAGCCTGCTGGAGCCCTTGAAACATGCTCAGAGTGCTTTTTAATGGGGAATGAGCAGCACAGCTAACAAAGTCATGACTTTATGCTTCAAGGTTTCTAGCTCACTGCCAACCAACAAACTTTGGCAGCATCTGAACCAGCACCCTATTGCCTATAGAGAACTACTTTTGACCAGAGCCCTAGTGAATAGGGTGCCATTTCAGATGCTTCTATAGTCTGACCAGAGCCCTAGTGAATAGGGTGCCATTTCAGATGCTTCTATAGTCTGACCAGAGCCCTAGTGAATTGGGGCCATTTCAGATGCTTCTATAGTCTGACCAGAGCCCTAGTGAATTGGGGCCATTTCAGACGCTTCTATAGTCTGACCAGAGCTCTAGTGAATTGGGGCCATTTCAGACGCTTCTATAGTCTGACCAGAGCCCTAGTGAATTGGGGCCATTTCAGATGCGTCTATAGTCTGACCAGAGCCCTAGTGAATTGGGTGCCATTTCAGATTCTTCTATAGTCTGACCAGAGCCCTAGTGAATAGGGTGCCATTTCAGATGCGTCTATAGTCTGACCAGAGCCCTAGTGAATTGGGGCCATTTCAGATGCGTCTATAGTCTGACCAGAGCCCTAGTGAATTGGGTGCCATTTCAGATTCCTCTATAGTCTGACCAGAGCCCTAGTGAATTGGGGCCATTTCAGATGCGTCTATAGTCTGACCAGAGGGGGGATCCAGCTTATCAAGACTGCTGTAATCATGGCAATAACAAAATGATATGTACATGTTAATGAATTTGGGTTCTCCAAAGGGTATTTTTATATGATTTGGTCTCGTTCCGAGTCATGTACAATTTCAGAACTAGCCGGCTATAAGGATATGTTTGGGGACATATTGCTGTCCCAAAAGTTCACTTTTATTTTCTACAGTTGGTTTCAATGTCAGTGACTTCTCCCTCATATGTTGTCACACTGAGTTATATTCAGTAACCTCCAAATTGGTGCCATCATTTTAAAACAGAGTACTACCCACTGACCTCTTCTGGTACAACCTGAACTTGTTTTATGAGCTCAAATACAGTATGTTTTCTGTTAAAAGGTTTGCTTCCATTTGAGTGTAATGAACAAGACCATGCGAAGTGTATAAATGCAAATTCCGTTTTCACTTTTTTCTCCCTCTCTCTTCCTTGTTCGCTCTCAATGATGATCCACTGTCACCACGTCCTGTCTGCTGCCCTACGGCGACTATGTCAGTCTGAATTATCTCTTAAAGCAGGAGAGGTTAATAAGAGGCAGTATAAATTGTTATTTTTCATTTCAAATGTGACACCCGGTATTATTAGCCAGGGTTACACATTGTTTTTATGGGGCATAAATCAGGGTAAATATGAAAATAGATGACACCTGCAATTAAAATGTATGATTTTCAGCTGCAGCGATAGCATTGTAGAGTATTAAGGTGGTAAATATTCAATGTCTGAGGTCAGTAGGACTTGGAGAATGAATGTGTGCTCAGAGACCACGGCTAAGCATCTTTCTCCTCAGCTGTTATAATACCAGGATATCCCATAATGTGCGTCCCAAATGACACTCTATTCCCTATGTAAGCACTACTTTTGACCAGGGCCCATGAGGATTTAGGTGCCATTTGGGACATATCGATAATGTCCCTCAGTAAAGGTGACCCTTCTGGGATACATTTGCATATAATAATTTCCGTTGTGTTGTGGTATACACAAGTTGTCTGAGTGGATGTGGACAAGAAGTTCTTTGATACACAATTATATAGAGGACATAAGGTCCTAATCTGTCTGACAGTAATCAGTCAGTTTAAGTAAAGTTCTAAGAAACTGGTTCACATACCACATCCTATCCACATCCATGACATTGGATAAATGTTGTAATAAGAGGGAGGGAAAACGGAAATTGGTTTCAGGGGCCGTACCCACTCGTACCCATGTCCTGTCTTGTGTCTCCATCTAGAGGATCACTTACTCAAACACTGTATACTGAAAGATGGAGTTGAATGAATTATTACTGATGACAAGTATTTGATTAGCCATGATGACAAATACAATATCAGGGCAAGTTGAAGAATTTAAAGGAACTGTATTTAAGTATCATTACAACTTACATCACTACATTGCAGACATTCTTCAATAGTAAACATTTGCAAGAAATCTAATGGCTTTCCAACACCTTTCAAGAAACATCATTTGGAATAAACGTTCAATAATATATATTTCCTGTATCATTTAAAGCACCAGTTGACATGAAACACTTTTGAAATCATCATAATTACAAGTATTAACACCATTCCAGGATGGTAACTCCATACCGTAAATTGCCATATGATATGAAATCTTCAGTCATAAATCGTCATAAATATCAGAGCATACGTTAGAGCAAGAGTGGCATGGGGTGAGTCATAGCAACATGGGCACTTCCAGGAACAACCCCCCCCCACACACACACACACACACACCCACACACACACACACACAACCCTGGTGCCCATGTTGCTATGACTCACCCCAGGCCACTCTTGCTCTGACGTAGGCTCTGACTCAGAGAGAGCCATTGGTTTGGACCTTGCAGAATATTACAGATGAGGGGAGAGGATAACAGGGGATTGATTATGCATCAGACAAGGAAGGCCACTATATGGGACAGCAGTGGCTCAATCGTCTGGGGCAAACATGAAAATCTGTCTGTATTTGACAACACATGACATGACTAACAGTAACAAATCTGACTGGGATGGACATGTTGACTAATTTGATTCATGAGTGTTATAGAACTGTGCTGATGCAGTCACAGACACATGAGATGAGAGGCAGAGTGAGGCATTTGTAATATACAGATGGATAATGATTTTTTATTAGAATTGCACTGGACAACAGAACACAAGGTTCCGATAGGATACCCTTCTTATTGTATGTGGTGTAGTAAACATTGTTTAGTGCATTCATACAGTTCTTCACTACATTGTATGTTAGTTTCACGAGTAGATCTGAATAAACATGATCAAAATAAAACGGGATATACATGGGGATATACATGGGGATATACATGGGGATATACATGGGGATATACATGGGGATATACATGGGGATATACATGGGGATATACATGGGGAGAAACCGACATCAACTTAACATCTCAATCCATAATGCCAGTTAAAAAAGGCACTGAAGGTCTGACAAAGAATAGTCAGAACGTTTGTATTTATTCAGCTCCACAGATCTCCCTCTTGAAAACTTCAAATTGAAATTTAACCCCATTCTCCTCTTGAATCTCATTTGGTACTCCAGGAAACCTAGTTTGAGGTTAAGGGAAACAAAGGGACAATTTAGACAGATTGATGATGCTTTCTAACACTTGGCCTGACGTGTATGGAGTGGACCTGGTCAGTCTGAACAGAGAATATATCCACTTATCAAAACAGTCCAAAATGTAAGGAAACAGTGCTGCACTGCTTAGAGCCAAGAGAGCAGAGAATTAAATATGCTTCCTCACCTCTCTTGTTTTCTAAAAATGCTTTGGTCAAACTGCGGGAAGAAGACATGACAGTGGAAGTCAGCCATGATGTCAGTGAGGTAGACAAGGTCACACCAGGGATGCATCAGGGCGTTCTGATTACAAGGGAAAGGTAATGACCTAATTTAGTGGATGGACTGTCCTAGTATAATGAACAACTTAATCCATTTTGATCCACTTAAAATTCCTAACCCATATATTGGATTTAAAGTCCTGGGCCCATTTTAATAATGCATCTCAGAGTAGTGCTGATCTAAGATCAGCCCCCCCCCCATCCATGTAATCTTATTCATTATGATCTAAAACTAAAAACTTATCCTAGATCAGAATTCCTACTTTGAGAGGTTTTATGAATAAGGGCCCAGATCATACTGTACCACAAACTTCCCACCATCCACAATGAGATACAACAGTTACCTGAAAGACCTGTGGGCCACCCAGATAGTCTCCATCAGGTCACAGAGGGGTTGCAGCAAGGCCAGGCCGACACCACAGTCGAAATCCTGACAGAGGAAGTGGACATGCTCCGGGACTGTGCTGGGAGGAGTGAGTGACACACAAAATAACCAATCATTTCGAAATCTATATTGACTGTCATTGACTCTGTTTTCATTAGGCTAAATGATCGACTGAAATTATTTACATGGCCAACTTTGAATACCAGACTCATTGAAGTTTAAAAACATTTTGTTAGGTTGTGGATTGTGTGTGTGATTGGTAGTAGGCCAAGTATGATCATTTGGAACGAGTAACTATTAAGTTCCTAATAGTGGATATTGCTTTCCAACTATCAATGGCTGATTAACTCAAGTTGTATTATCTATACTTGTTACATAAAAAGTGCAAGGGTCAATTGCATTTCAACCCAGCTTCATTGTCTGCATTTCCCTGTTTTTGTTTAGTTTTTTTCCCCACCTTTATTCAACCAGGTAGGCAAGTTGAGAACAACTTCTCATTTACAATTGCGACCTGGTCAAGATAAAGCAAAGCAGTTTGACACATACAACGACACAGAGTTACACATGGAGTAAAACAAACATACAGTCAATAATACATTATCAACAAGTCTATATACGATGTGAGCAAATGAGGTGAGATAAGGGAGGTAAAGGCAAAAAAGGTCATGGTGGCAAAGTAAATACAATATAGCAAGTAAAACACTGGAATGGTAGATTTGCAGTGGAAGAATGTGCAAAGTAGAAATAAAAATAATGGGGTGCAGGGTCTTGTAGATGACATGGAGCCAGTGGGTTTGGCGACGAGTATGAAGCGAGGGCCAGCCAACGACAACGTACAGGTCGCAATGGTGGGTAGTATATGGGGCTTTGGTGACAAAACATGCATGAGTGAAGCATGAGTGAAGGATGCTTTGTTGCGAAATAGGAAGCCATTTCTAGATTTAACTTTGGATTGGAGATGTTTGATATTGGTCTGGAAGGAGAGTTTACAGTCTAACCAGACACCTAAGTATTTGTAGTTGTCCATGTATTCTAAGTCAGAGCCGTCCAGAGTAGTGATGTTGGACAGGCGGGCAGGTGCTGGCAGCGATCGGTTGAAGAGCATGCATTTAGTTTTACTTGTATTTAAGAGCAATTGGTGGCCACGGAAGGAGAGTTGTATGGCATTGAAGCTTGCCTGGAGGGTTGTTAACAGAGTGTCCAAAGAAGGGCCAGAAGTATACAGAATGGTGTCGTCTGCGTAGAGGTGGATCAGAGACTCACCAGCAGCAAGAGCGACCTCATTGATGTATACAGATAAGAGAGTCGGTCCAAGAATTGAACCCTGTGGCACCCCCATAGAGACTGCCAGAGGTCCGGACAGCAGACCCTCCGATTTGACACACTGAACTCTATCAGAGAAGTAGTTGGTGAACCAGGCGAGGCAATCACTTGAGAAACCAAGGCTGTCGAGTCTGCAGATGAGGATATGGTGATTGACAGAGTCAAAAGCCTTGGCCAGATCAATGAATACGGCTGCACAGTAATGTCAAATCAAATAAAATAAATTTTTATTTGTCACATACACATGGTTAGCAGATGTTAATGCGAGTGTAGCAAAATGCTTGTGCTTCTAGTTCCGACAATGCAGTAATAACGAACAAGTAATCTAACTAACAATTCCTAAACTACTGTCTTATACACAGTGTAAGGGGATAAAGAATATGAATGAGTGATGGTACAGAGCAGCATAGGCAAGATACAGTAGATGGTATCGAGTACAGTATATACATATGAGATGAGTATGTCAACAAAGTGGCATAGTTAAAGTGGCTAGTGATACATGTATTACATAAGGATGCAGTCGATGATATAGAGTACAGTATATACGTATGCATATGAGATGAATAATGTAGGATAAGTAACATTATATAAGGTAGCATTGTTTAGTGGCTAGTGATATATTTACATCATTTCCCATCAATTCCCATTATTAAAGTGGCTGGAGTTGAGTCAGTGTCAGTGTGTTGGCAGCAGCCACTCAATATTAGTGGTGGCTGTTTAACAGTCTGATGGCCTTGAGATAGAAGCTGTTTTTCAGTCTCTCGGTCCCAGCTTTGATGCACCTGTACTGACCTCGCCTTCTGGATGATAGCGGGGTGAACAGGCAGTGGCTCGGGTGGTTGATGTCCTTGATGATCTTTATGGCCTTCCTGTAACATCGGGTGGTGTAGGTGTCCTGGAGGGCAGGTAGTTTGCCCCCGATGATGCGTTGTGCAGACCTCACTACCCTCTGGAGAGCCTTACGGTTGAGTGCGGAGCAGTTGCCGTACCAGGTGGTGATACAGCCCGCCAGGATGCTCTCGATTGTGCACCTGTAGAAGTTTGTGAGTGCTTTTGGTGACAAGCCGAATTTCTTCAGCCTCCTGAGGTTGAAGAGGCGCTGCTGCGCCTTCTTCACGATGCTGTCTGTGTGAGTGGATCAATTCAGTTTGTCTGTGATGTGTATGCCGAGGAACTTAAAACTTGCTACTCTCTCCACTACTGTTCCATCGATGTGGATAGGGGGGTGTTCCCTCTGCTGTTTCCTGAAGTCCACAATCATCTCCTTAGTTTTGTTGACGTTGAGTGTGAGGTTATTTTCCTAACACCACACTCCGAGGGCCCTCACCTCCTCCCTGTAGGCCGTCTCGTCATTGTTGGTAATCAAGCCTACCACTGTTGTGTCGTCCGCAAACTTGATGATTGAGTTGGAGGCGTGCGTGGCCACGCAGTCGTGGGTGAACAGGGAGTACAGGAGAGGGCTCAGAACGCACCCTTGTGGGGCCCCAGTGTTGAGGATCAGCGGGGAGGAGATGTTGTTACCTACCCTCACCACCTGGGGCGGCCCGTCAGGAAGTCCAGTACCCAGTTGCACAGGGCGGGGTCGAGACCCAGGGTCTCGAGCTTGATGACGAGCTTGGAGGGTACTATGGTGTTAAATGCCGAGCTGTAGTCGATGAACAGCATTCTCACATAGGTATTCCTCTTGTCCAGATGGGTTAGGGCAGTGTGCAGTGTGGTTGAGATTGCATCGTCTGTGGACCTATTTGGGCGGTAAGCAAATTGGAGTGGGTCTAGGGTGTCAGGTAGGGTGGAGGTGATATGGTCCTTGACTAGTCTCTCAAAGCACTTCATGATGACGGAAGTGAGTGCTACGGGGCGGTAGTTGTTTAGCTCAGTTACCTTAGCTTTCTTGGGAACAGGAACAATGGTGGCCCTCTTGAAGCATGTGGGAACAGCAGACTGGTATAGGGATTGATTGAATATGTCCGTAAACACACCAGCCAGCTGGTCTGCGCATGCTCTGGGGGAGCGGCTGGGGATGCCGTCTGGGCCTGCAGCCTTGCGAGGGTTAACACGTTTAAATGTTTTACTCACCTCGGCTGCAGTGAAGGAGAGACCGCATGTTTCCGTTGCAGTGGCACTGTATTGTCCTCAAAGCGGGCAAAAAAGTTATTTAGTCTGCCTGGGAGCAAGACATCCTGGTCCGTGACTGGGCTGGATTTCTTCCTGTAGTCCGTGATTGACTGTAGACCCTGCCACATGCCTCTTGTGTCTGAGCCGTTGAATTGAGATTCGACTTTGTCTCTGTACTGACGCTTAGCTTGTTACCAGACACCTTGCCCTGATTAAAAGCAGTGGTTCAAGCTTTCAGTTTCACGCGAATGTTGCCATTAATCCACGGTTTCTGGTTAGGGAATGTTTTAATCGTTGCTATGGGAACGACATCTTCAACGCACGTTCTAATGAACTCGCACACCGAATCAGCGTATTCGTCAATGTTGTTATCCGGTTGCGCAATCGATATGCTGATAAAATTTAGGGAGTCTTGTTTTCAGATTAGCCTTGTTAAAATCCCCAGCAACAATGAATGCAGCCTCCGGATAAATGGTTTCCAGTTTGCAAAGAGTTAAATAAAGTTCGTTCAGAGCCATCGATGTGTCTGCTTGGGGGTGGATATATACGGCTGTGATTATAATCGAAGAGAATTCTCTTGGTAGATAATGCGGTCTACATTTGATCGTGAGGAATTCTAAATCAGGTGAACAGAAGGATTTGAGTTCCTGTATGTTTCTTTCATCGCACCATGCCTCGTTAGCCATAAGGCATACGCCCCCACCCCTCTTCTTACCAGAAAGGTGTTTGTTTCTGTCGGCGCGAAGCGTGGAGAAACCCGTTGGCTGCACCGCTTCGGATAGCGTCTCTCCAGTGAGCCAATGTTTCTTATCGATGGCGGTTAAGATATCGTTTAGGACCTTGAGCGTGGCTGAGGTGCACCCATGACCAGCTCTGAAACCAGATTGCATAGCAGAGAAGGTATGGTGAGATTTGAAATGGTCGGTAATCTGTTTGTCTGTGCTCTACTATTTCATCATACAGTTGGCACACTGTAACCTAAAAGCCATGGATTCATACTGGAAATCAATCAAAATTACCTGGTTGGGAGACATTTGTGGTAGTGTCCATAAAGAATTTGAATTCTGTCCTGTGAAAGCAATATTTTATACATTCATTACCATTGGACCAATATCCTTTCGCAATGCTCCTGTCTATGGACTCAAAGCAGTGAAACACAACTTGAAATGTTTTATTCATATTGAAATACATGTGGGGTGAATTCGGAAAGAGTGGGACATATAAACTGGGACAGCTTAATCCTGACCCGTTCATTTACTGGTCTGACAATAGAAAATCTAAATAATTTTTACTAAAACCTTGCAGAGAAATTACATGATCAAAATCAGACCACTTCATTGCTGTGAAATAGAGCGGGGGCAGAGCTAACTTCAAACAGGAAGCACACCCCATAAAGCACATCATAAAATTGTGATGTAAATGTTCATAGGCCTACATGTACTGGTGCATCAAAACACATAAAAAAGTTTCCAATATAATGTTTCCATTTTGTAATTCAGCCTTTTGTCCCACGTTACCAACCATATCTAGCTGAAGTGGGACAGTCTTAAAGTATCTTCCAATGGAGGAAAGAGATACATTAGCGACCCCCTGTACTGAGGTTAGAAAGGGCTCTACTTCTTGTAGTACTATATCCTGTAAATGTTCTTGTAGTGTTATTTGAGTGAATTCAGAACAAGTGGGACACTTTTTGCATTTCAGCCATCTGTCTGTCACCTCTTCAGACATCTATCCAAGATATTAGCCAAATACATGATACATTTCTGAAATCCTCAGATGTTTCTTAATTACACAACAGTTTACTTAATTGTAATTGAGGTACAATTAGGACTATAATTATGGTGCCCCAGTTCATCTAACCTGCTGTCCCAGTCTACCAAATGTGAACTGAAAATATGGTTGACTCAGAGTACAGAAATGGTTGTCATGTCCCCTGTGAATATGATATCAACATTTGTTTATGTGACTAGGAAACATCTTGAGCATTTCAGAAAATATATAATGTGTTGGGCTAATATGTTGGATAGATTTCGAAAGAAGTTACAGACGACTGAAATGCAAAAGTGTCCAATTTATTCAAAAACTAGATCCATTGCTACAGTGCTATTAAGTGTTATCAAGTTACTAAGTGTACAGTATCTTAATAAGCATACTGGAATCCGACTTCAATCACAACTGGCCAACATTAAATGCGTAAGCTTATTATGCATTTAGGACACAAATGTAGAATGCTCATCAATTAAATTAATAGCATTCCATTCCCTCCATTCCAGCCATTGTATTTGATATCTTCACGATTGTCTGATCCCCCCTGATGACCCAGTTGGACATGACAGGTCCACCAGGAGGGATCAGCCAATGAAGTTGGAAGTCCTACCCAGTTGACTTCATTTTTATGGTGGAAGCCCTCAGTGGCGCTGCCCATGCTAATGTAACAGTAAAACTTTAGACCTTCCCCATACCCGGGCGCGAACCAGGGACCCTCTGCACACATCGACAACAGTCATCCACGAAGCATCGTCACCCATCGCTCCACAAAAGCCATGGCCCTTGCAGAGCGAGGGGAACCACTACTTCAAGGTCTCAGTCCCCTCGCACCTACAAGCGTGATTGAAACGCTATTTAGCGCGCACCACAACTAACTAGCTAGCCGTTTCACATCCGTTACACTAATAGTCTTTTGCGCACACATCTGGAACGGCTTTTTCTGGATGCAACGTGACCAGTGGCTGTCCATGTTTACCACTGATTACAGCATAGATACATTGCAGCAATTGGAATCTTTTAGTTTTGATTCATTTTACTTTGCATCATTTTCACTTTGCATTCCTCATTGAACTTTACAACAAACAATATTTGCATACCCATGACATAAAACAAACCATTAGCCTACAATAAATATTACTTTGAGCCAGTGTTACACTTTGCACCTTTTATTACAGCACTATACAGAACAGTCAGTCTTTATACAAAAATAACAATTGGTTTACAACTTCACCAGAAAAAAGAATAAAACAAAAAAACCATGCAAGATACCATTTTTACTGTACATTTTGAGTTGAATTACTCACACGCTTATACAGAAACGTTTACATCATTCCCTTAAAAAGGTTTTTACAGAGGTTATGCTGCCTTAAAAATGCTTATTGGAAACTCATATTTCTGAACTTCTGACAGCATTATACCCCATAGAATAATAAGTGTTTCCTGACCATTTGACCTGACGATTCCAAGTTGGGTCATCAGTAATCCTCAGCTTGAGGCTGATGCCATTCTCCATGCCTAGGACTGCACATAACATGCCCTCAGGATCAAACAGTCACCACCCAGTGTTCTTTCAGCAAATATAACGTGTGCCTCCATGTTCTATACATACATATATCCCCAAAGGGACCACACATTTTTTCCATAGACATTTTGGGGAAAGAGGACAAACGTGTGTCTATCATCTTTTATTATAAATGGAACTCAGGCTTGTATTCCCAGCACCACAAAAAAGACAGTTTGGTGGTGTGCATGTTAAAGACTATTGGGAGTCATCTCGTGAAAGGGCTTCTGTCCTGACACCATCACCTCTATCATTGTTAGGATTAGCAGGCACTGTCGCGAGCAGCCCTGTGAACTGGGAACAGCTCGACTGTGCATTTGCGATTCTCCACAGAGGTTGAATGTCACAGACCGCGATGCTGCGATCACTTCTTTGGAGATCATGTGATTTGATGTTCCCCATAGTTCAATGTGGGATGTTAGCAGCCTCCTTTCCTCTCCTCTGCTCCATCTCTTCCTACTGCTGCTCACACCACTGAGGTAGATGTGCTCCTGTAGAGTTGAAGAGTCAAGGGAGGAGGATGCAGTGCTTCAAGTGCTGGTGGAGCCTACTGGAGATCAACAGGGTAGCTGGTACCCCCTCTCCTCTACCCTTCCACATCAGGGACTAGTTGCTGGTCTGCCTCTGGGCCTTGTTGCTACCCCCCGGTGTGAGGAGGTCCTCACTGCTACGCTTCACGGCAGCATGTCCTCTGCCTGAATAAAGAAAACACATGATATTGTTCCCTATTAAATTGGTTATGGGTGTCTGCTTTGACTCTTCTAACTTCCACCCACGACCCACATATCTGAGATGGATGAATTCACAGTTCAATCTTGATGTAGATGAGATGGGCAGATAACATTCAGGTTAAAGGACAAGTTCAATTTGGTTAAAATTTAAAAAAAAGTTAATTTGTCCTTTAACCCTACTCTTTGGAAAATGCAGGTTTTGCTGTGGTAAAGACAGCCAAGGGACCGAGGAGGATGGAGAGGGTCTTTACCTGCTTGAGCGACTGCCTCATGCTGGATTTCTTCAGGGGAGGTCCCCACACCATTTCCACCATTGTTAGGATTAGCAGGCACTGTCGCGAGCAGCCCTGTGAAGTGGGGACAAAAGAAGAGTTGTGCAGTCAGTCTACCACACCCCCATAGAGAACAATTGATAATGATAATATAAAAGACAACAAAGTCACTGTATCGGCAAAGAATCTCAGAATAGGCGTACTGATCTACGATCAGGTCCGCCCTCCCTAATTACGATGATTTAAAAAGGCAAAACTGATCCTAGATCAGTATGCCTATTCTGAGACACTTTGAATAGCTGAATAGCTTATCATTGAAATTATTTGAGTAAGTACCAGAAAATGGCTGATTCTAAGCGGATTTTCAGGCTATTAGCTGTAGTTTCAGCAGGTTGTGCTCGGTGCTCACCCAGACCGCGGTAGCAGGAGAGCTGTTGGTAGATCTGCGTCATCCTCTGGATGTTGAGGCGGCTAGCCTCGGTGTGGTGCACCATGGGCTTGGGGTAATGCATGCCGATCACGCACTTGGCTGCTTTCTGCACGCTCTCGGGCGCGTTCCAGGGGTCGAAGATGTACTTGGCTGGGAAGGCCTTCAGTATGGGCAGATAGCGCCTGGAAGAACCAAACAGAGAAATTACATTGTTTAAAAAAAAGAACCACGGTGACACACTTCTTCTGCAATGAACAATCGAGAAACAAATGTACATTTCTAGTGGGTACAGCATGCACATTTAACCAAGACTCTATGAAGTGTTTTGACGTGACATCGTGGTCTAGCAGTTTGTAATGGTATTCTGCATGTCCTACATGTCACAAGCATGGTGAAATAAAGCACTGAGGTCTATTACTATGAGAGTACTTGAAAAGGAAAATAACTTGTGTACCACACTGGCTAAATATAGTGGAGGGGTATGGACAACTGGGTGTAGGGAGGGTCTTCTCACCGTATGTAGTCTCCGTTTGGGTCCGTCCTCCTGCCGAAGCCTACAGGACAGTAGCAGTGGAAAAACTGCTGGAAGAAGGAGCTGCACGAGAGCCACATCCAGCTGCCTGCGTTCACACTCCAGTCTGCATCCAGGAGCAGCTCCTCAAATACCTGACAGGTAAATAAACACACACACGGTCAGATATCACAGTCATACATTTTCTACATACTTGTCAGTATCTACCTTCATGCCCTCCTCCCAGCTGATCCACAGGTCTCCTCTAGTGAGAAAGCAGGCAACAGCATGTCTGGCCAGGTGGTGGATCCAGCCCTCCTGTCTCAGCTGGGTCATGATGGCGTCAATCCAGGGGAACCCTGTCCTCCCCTCGGCCCACTTGGCCAGCGCTTCCGGGTTGCGGTCCCAGGGGATCTGCACACACACCGGATTGCCCTCCATTTTGTCGAAGCGGGGGTTGTTGGTGGCTGTGGTGTAGAAGAACTCGCGCCACAACAGCTGGCCATAGAGCGAGAGGGGCGGAGAGCTGTTTTTCTTCACCTTCCTGTAGAGGTCAGTGAGTTTGAAGTAAAAGAGGCGACAGGAGAGGCAGCCGAAGCGGAGGTAGGGGCTGAGGCCTGTGGGGCTGGCCAGCAGGGAGTTGGCGTTCATCCTGGGACGCTCAAAGTTGGCCACCCATGCCTGGAGCACAGAAGGTTAGTGTTTGGGTCACAGTGCAACACACTGACAAGGAGTTCAGAAAATAAAGTCAACAAGGTTTTTTTTGGAGGGGGGTTGAATTGACTGAATTGAAATGGAATTGACCCCAACCCTAGTACTGTGTGTCCACCACACTGGCTCAGTAGTGCTGGGATATAAAGAAGGGACAACTCCTCACCTTTCTCTCCAGGTGCCTCTCCAGCCGAGTGAGGGCCTCCGTCTCTCCCCCTGGCCATACTGCTGTAGCCAGGCCTTCAGTTTCAAAGCCAAGCTCCTCCAGGGAGGGCACGGCAAACTTGTCGTCATGGTCATCACTGATGGGCGTGGCACACTTCCTCATGACCTCAGCAGTGATGATCTCAGCGGGTGATTCCACGGCATCCATGTGACTGATGAGCGCCTGGAAACGCTTGTAGGTGAGAGGGGACTGGCCTCCGTTTAGCTCGATGATCCTACAGAGACACATGGACAGTCATGGAGGTATTTAGGGCATCACGTAACACTAGTATCATGGTATTGTTCATGAATATGTTGCTAATACATCATGTTTGCTTAGGTTGTATTCTCACAATATCTACTGTGTGTGTGCGTGTGCGTGTTTGTGTGTGTACGTGTGTTTAACTATTCTTGTGGGGACCAGAAGAATAGTCAATGAACAAAAACTTGACCAACTGGGGACATTTTGTTAGTCCCCACAAGGTCAAATGTTATTTCTAGGGGGTTTAGGGTTAAGGTTAGGATTAGTGTTAGAATTACGTTAATGGTTAGTTTTAGGGTTAGGTTTTTGGGTTAAGGTAAGAGTAAAGGATGGGGTTCTGGAAAATATAATTTTGAATGGGACTGAATTGTGTGTCCCCACAAGATTAGCTGTACAAGACTGTGTGTGTTTCACTCACCTGTCCAGGTCATAGAGAGTGTGGGAGACTTTGACAGTAACCTCCACACCGGCCTCGCTGGCCAGCTTCTGGATGGCAGCGTCACGTTCCTTGCCGAAGGGCTCAGAGTCGTACTCATAAGACAGCTGGCTGGTCTGCCATTCCTTGGAAGCAGAGAGAGAGGGGAACAATGTAACTCAACATGATAAATAGGGGACCTTTACCGTTGTAAATAGAGATAGTGGATGTCACAGAAAGGCCTTCATAGAAAATAACATGGATTCCAATGGAATTCAAATACTTTCACATATACACTGAATATACAAAATATTAATAATCATCTTCCTAATATTGAGTTGTAGACCCCCTCCCACTCACTGTATCAGCATATCTGATAAAGTGGATTTACGGTACAGTTACTGTGACAGTGCTTCTATGGGGCATACTGTATTTCTATGTGACATAGCCTAATGTATTTCGATGAGTTATAGGCTACATGAACAGTATCGTAAGTGTATGCATGGTACAGTAGTGTAATGGGTTTACTACAGTAAAGTAAGTATGACTGTTGACTATACCTGAAACAGCCTAGGGAAGACATCAGTAGGCTGGCCCCGGATGACAAACAGACGGGAGTTGAGCTTGCGGAGGCTGGTGTCTAGGTCCTCTAGACATTGTAGTAAGAACCTGGAATCAAACAGAGGGGATGATCAATCAAGTGATTGTATATCAGAGAGGAAATAGTTTTAGGCATTGATTTAGTTAAATACAGTAAATTAATGGGTACTGCAGTGCATTGGGTATTTGTCCTCAGGAAAACAACAGGTCATGGTATTTCAGTTGAATGATGATCTAAAAGCCACATTAGTGTCTGAAAAATGATCCATGTTTCATATGATCCATGTTGTATCATAGGTCTTCATGTCAAAGGCCTTGGCTTCTTCAAAATGATAATAGCTTGAACCGGAAAGATCAGAGGGCTGGTGGAGAGGAAGTACAAACATGCAATGCTACTTCTCTCAGTTCGTCACATTATTCAGAATGATTTAGCCTATCGAACAATGTCCCCTGAACAAGTCAATCAGTTAGGCTAGAAGATGTTAGATGAATATTCCCTCAATCAGTTTCCCTCATAAACACTCAAACAAACAGATGACAATATAGGCTAGGCTAAGGATGAAAGAAAACATTTCACCACCAAAATGATTCATACCCTCGCAGTTAACCTACATACATAGGCCTACTCCTCTGTCTGCTGGTATAAAACTGGTCTAATTGGCATACCATTTCAAACATCAAGTGGAAACATCCAGTGGACAATCATGACCGAATCTTACATTCCATTACCTTAACAATAAGGTCACGAACATCCCAGCCTTGTAGTACACTTCAGCTCACAGCAAAGTAGTTCAACAAAATGACAGCTGCTTGCCTCCCTCAACAGGAAAATCACAGCTAGTGCAACAAGGCCTCATAAGAATGGGAGTATACATTCCTGAGTAAGCGAACACAAAGTCTGTAGCAACATTTAAAGAGCATCTCTGGCTAACAGTAGTTCTCCGCCGAGGTAAACTAGCATACTTTGGTATAAGCCTGGGCCCCTGGGGCAGGACTTCTGGACTGACCCTCTACAACAGTCCTCAGCTCGACCTCCCCCATTCTGCTGTGTTATTGTCCTCAAACTACATAGGCAGTGTTGATAACAACACAGTGGTCCTCTATAGCTTAGTTGGTAGAGCACGGCACTTGCAATGCATAGATAGTGGGTTTGATTCCCAGGACAACCCGTTCGTAAAATGGATGCACGCATGACTAAGTTGTTTTGGTTAAAAGTGTCTGCTAAATGGCATATATTAGTGTCGTCATTGTGTTATGCAGCCAATACATTTGCCTACTGTTTGATATGACAACATGGGATATCAACCAAGTTAAGAGAGGGCGACTGACATCCTGTTCTGTGTTAGGTGACTAACTTCCCCTAGGGTGGCATCCCATCACCCGGCCTATACCCTCAACTGAGAATGGTGTCCTCCTGTTGTGTTTTTCAATTCACACTTCAGTAAATGCTGTCTGGGGCTTGTCACCAGCTGTACTCTACTTGGAACTCTTATGAAACATGTCGAGTGGTTAGCAGCAGCACTGCAGGGAGGTTTTAAAATGTGATATCTGAAAGAGTAGTGTAGCCTATGACAACTAGTGGCCCTACAAGAAATATCATCTTCATGCATACACTTGAACAGTGGGATAATGCAAGGTGACCACAAAGCGAACATAACACAATATTGAAAGGTTGGAAACTGAATTTAAATGAATGCAAGCCTCTGTGTCCAATGGTGAGATGTTACCAGACAACAAAATAGATGCTATGGGGCTCAGGGACAGCGTTATGGACGGGCCTTAGTGGACCTGGCCTGCCCTACCTCCTTGCCAGTCAATATAAAATATTTGTATATTATTTATTTGCAGAGCTGGTGCCAGAACGAATCAGATGGACACACATTTGATTTCTATAGGCAGGCCTGTTTTTTCCACGGGACCTCCTGTGTGCAATGGGTGTTCTAATAAAGACCATAGGCAACTCGTGAGTTTCAAGTTTGAGGAAGCTTACAATTTATCCTACCAATCTACGTGGCAGTTATGATCATTTTTCATATGCGCATTTTCCTGGTAAACAGTTTCACTTTAATAATAACGTTTTAGTTTCTCAAAATAATTGTCACATGGTTAATCACAAAAATGCAAGATCACCAGCCTTTGCCATATGGACACATTGGTACACCGTGATCCATGGGCGGCTAAAGAAATGAGCACATGGAAGTCAGAGATAGCCTATAGGCCAATGCAGCAGTAGGCTTATAACTTCCATTGTCAACTAAGTAAAATACATAGGCCTAAAGCCGACAAATACATTAAAATATATATTTATATTTTAAATATCCTGATGGAAATTCAGGTTCTTTCAATCGCATGAATCACTACTCCGCCTGTCTGCCTCCCTTTTTATCTGACTTGACATATCATATCATTAGTGAAGTGCAACATTGTATCAACTCAGAAGGTTGGCAAGCTGTTCCCTCAACCTTACCAGGACAGAGAAACCACATAGATGCTCAATGTTCACATGGAGCATTACAAACAAAATGTGATTTTATTTTACAAAACTCCTAAATGGTGACATAAATATCACATAAACCAAAACTTGTTTGACACAAGTGTAGCAGGTTGTGAACTCCACTCCGAGAATGAGAACGATAAGTGACTAATACAGAAATTAATGAACCACATGACAGGAATTTACTGTACATTTTCTAGGCCTAATAGTTACTAGGTCTAATGGGGAATTGATAAAATAAATAAACAATCAAAGGGCAAACAATTCACCCACAATGAATGTGCAAGAATTGGCAGGAAACATAGGAGCACATTCTGGAGAGCTGAGTGCATGCATTCTGGAGAGCTGAGAGCATGCATTCTGGAGAGCTGAGCACATGCATTCTGGAGAACTGAGTGCATGCATTCTGGAGAGCTGAGTGCATGCAATCTGGAGAGCTGAGTGCATGCATTCTGGAGAGCTGAGTGCATGCATTCTGGAGAACTGAGTGCATGCATTCTGGAGAGCTGAGTGCATGCATTCTGGAGAACTGAGTGCATGCATTCTGGAGAGCTGAGTGCATGCATTCTGGAGAACTGAGTGCATGCATTCTGGAGAGCTGAGTACATGCATTCTGGAGAGCTGAGTACATGCATTCTGGAGAGCTGAGAGCATGCATTCTGGAGAGCTGAGTACATGCATTCTGGAGAGCTGAGTGCATGCATTCTGGAGAGCTGAGTGCATGCAATCTGGAGAGCTGAGTGCATGCATTCTGGAGAGCTGAGTGCATGCATTCTGGAGAACTGAGTGCATGCATTCTGGAGAGCTGAGTGCATGCATTCTGGAGAACTGAGTGCATGCATTCTGGAGAGCTGAGTGCATGCATTCTGGAGAACCGAGTGCATGCATTCTGGAGAGCTGAGTACATGCATTCTGGAGAGCTGAGAGCATGCATTCTGGAGAGCTGAGTACATGCATTCTGGAGAGCTGAGTGCATGCATTCTGGAGAGCTGAGTGCATGCATTCTGGAGAGCTGAGTACATGCATTCTGCAGAGCTGAGTACATGCATTCTAGAGAGCTGAGTGCATGCATTCTGGAGAGCTGAGTGCATGCATTCTGGAGAGCTGAGTGCATGCATTCTGGAGAGCTGAGTGCATGCATTCTGGAGAGTTGAGTGCATGCATTCTGGAGAGCTGAGCGCATGCATTCTGGAGAGCTGAGCGCATGCATTCTGGAGAGCTGAGCGCATGCATTCTGGAGAGCTGAGCACATGCATTCTGGAGAGCTGAGCGCATGCAATCTGGAGAGTTGAGCGCATGCAATCTGGAGAGTTGAGCGCATGCAATCTGGAGAGCTGAGTGTCTGCATTCTGGAGAGCTGAGCACATGCATTCTGGAGAGCTGAGTGCATGTATTCTGGGGAGCTGAGGACATGCATTCTGGAGAGCTGAGTGCATGCATTCTGGAGAGCTGAGTACATGCATTCTGGAGAAAGACGCCCATATCTTTGACACACACACATATCCCATTCTTGTCTCAACCTTTTAAATTATACTCAAGTCATTATCTTCACACATTTTAGATGCTTTTCACTGACAGCCTCAACTCAATAATCAGTTAGGCCTATTGTCACACGCTCTGCCCAAATTGCTGGCTTCCCAAATAGGCATAAGCACTTGTGATTTGAAACAATCCACAGCCAACAAAAAAATGTAAGATAATGATCCTCTGTGGCTAAGCCAAGCTTTATGGTAAAGTATTTTGACTGATTTTATTTAGACTGGAGTAATTATATAATTTTGGCAAAACATCAATTTACTTTAGGGGAAGCCAGCATCCGAACAGTGCACCTGCCAACTTACCATTCTAATTCACAATTGGCTGAAACCAGAGTTCTGTATACAATGACGAGATGCTCATGTCTCTGCTTCAATGACAGAGACAGATGCTCATGTCTCTGCTTCTGCTACAATGTGAGTCATTGTCCCAATGGCGGGAATACAGGTGACAAGCTTAGGTCTGCATATTATGACCATAGAAACACATTGGGCTAATTCAGGATAGATTTTGGAGCTTCGCCTCTTCCTCTGCTGAAACTAGCGAGCGAAACAGTGTCGCTTGGGCTTACTACAAGCATTTCGCCACACCTGCAAATAACATCTGCTAAATATGTGTATGCAGCCAATACAATTTGATTTTACTATATGTATCTCATGTATCTGATGCTGTCTGGACAGAAAAACATATGACATGCCATACTCTTTTTGTCCAGAAAGCATCAGATACATGGTCTACACCTACGGCGGCAGAGGGGAGTTGTTTCGTTCGCTCTGATGATTTATCTGAGATTGATGGATCTCTTTCTGTCGGTGCACATCTAGGTCAAAGAAAAATAGCAAGGTTGATGATGACGTTGTTTCGAGTCACCCAGAATGAGTAGACGCTCGAGCAGGGACGATGACAACTACTTTACTAGTTAATAATGAGTTATTAGCCCAGGTATAGATAATGTGTAGTCAGCAATGTGGGAGTGGTTGCTTTCTACAAGAGCACAAAATGCGGACATTTCTAGACATCTTTGAAAAGTGTGTCGGATAAAATAGATTTTTTTTGTCTTAAAGGGCCAATGTTGTATTTGTTGCATAATGTGTCATTCTCTGTAAAAATGGTATGGGAATAATAATGCATTTTGTTTTGTAAAGTGGTTTCTTGCATCAAACACAACATTTACATAAGTATTCAGACCCTTTGCTATGAGACTCAAAATTGAGCTCATGTGCATCCTGTTTCCATTGATCATCCTTGAGATGTTTCTACAACCCTGATTGGGTTCCACCTGTGGTAAATTCAATTGATTGGACATGATTTGGAAAGGTACTCACCTGTCTATATAAAAAGGACCCACAGATGACAATGACTGTCAGAGCAAAAACCAAGCCATGAGGTCGAAGGAATTGTCCAGAGAACTCAGAGACATGATTGTGTCGAGGCACACATCTGGGGAAGGGTACCAAAACATGTCTGCAGCTTTGAAGGTCCCCAAGAACACAGTGGTCTCCATTATTCTTAAATGGAAGACGTTTGGAACAACCAAGACTCATCCTATAGCTGGCCACCTGGCCAAACTGAGCAATTGGGGGAGAAGGGCCTTGGTCAGGGAGGTGACCAAGTACCCGATGGTCACTCTGACAGAGCTCCAGAGTTCCTCTGTGGAGAAGGTAGAACCTTCCTGAAGGACAACCATCTCTGCAACACTCTACCAATCAGGCCTTTATGGTAGAGTTGCCAGACAAAAGTCACTCATCAGTAAAAAGCACATGACAGCCCGCTTGGAGTTTGCCAAAAGGCACCTAAAGACTCTCAGACCATGAGAAACAAGATTCTCTAGTCTGATGAAACCAAGATTGAACTCTTTGTCCTGAATGCCAAGCGTCACGTCTGGAGGAAACCTGCCACCATCCCTACGGTGAAGCATGGTCGTGGCAGCATCATGCTGTGGGGATGTTTTTCAGCAGCAGGGACTGGGAGACTAGTCAGGATAAAGGCAAAGATGAACAGAGCAAAGTACAGAGAGATCCTTGATGAAACCTGCTCCAGAGCGCTCAGGATCTCAGGCAGGGGCGAAGGTTCACCTTCCAACAGGACAACAACCTTAAGCACACAGCCAAGACAACACAGGAGTGGCTTCGGGACATGTCTTTGAATGTCATTGAGTGGCCGAGCCAGGGCCCGGACTTAATCCCGACCGGACAGTTCTGAAGAAACCTGGAAAAAGCTGTGCAGCAACGCTCTCAATCCAACCTGACAGAGCTTGAGAGGATCTGCAGAGAAGAATTGGAGAAACTCCCCAACTACAGGTCTGCCAAGCTTGTAGCGTCATACCCATGAAGACTCGAGGGTGCAATCACTGCCAAGGTACATCAACAATGTACTGGGTAAAGGGTCTGAATACTTGTGATATTTGCGTGAATTTTTTAATAAATTAGTAAAACTTGTAGAAACCTGTTTTTGATTTGTCATTATGGTGTATTGTGCATAGATTTATTTTCACTATTTATCTAGCACTCTTGGTGCTTCTAATGATGTTTAGGCTACTGATGTTGTTTATCATTTAACCACTCATCTTGCTGACCGTGCATCTTGGAGGTTGGGGTATTATTTATTTTTTTGTCATTATAAAAATAAGCTCTTTCCGCGTTCCGTTACATATCCTTTCTGTTTCATAGTTGTAAAAAAGGCACTCCACATATTTTTATTGAACCCTGGAAAGTGTTTTTACATGCAGCTTACAGTTACAGAAACGGATAAATGCTTTTGTATTATTATTTGAAGAAAATGTTTTTCTAATATTACCTAAGTTATTCATAAACACAACCAAATTATTATTTTTGCAATACCATATATGAAATGTATTAATTACATTGTTAGAATCTTTTAGTCAGAATAACTGCTCATTAGCTCGAGGTCCAGCGATTCTAAGTTAAACATGTTTTATTGTGTAGTGCATGCACACATAGCAGGTCCCATGAAAACACATACCCCCTTATGGAAATCAAATCCCGTCCAAGTGATTCATTCTGGGGGCGGCCCTGATGATCAGATGAAGCAAACCATTCAGAAAAATATATAGTAACAGAAACAATGTCTATGACTAAAACGTGCATACATTTTAATGAATAGTTCTGGCGTTGTTACAATTGTCTAATGGTAACGGTTTATGTCCTCTGGACAGCGCACTCCGACTGCAGGTCAAACAGACACTCCAGACGATGCCTCTGAAGGGCTGGCTAGGCTAAATCCTGTCTAAGCTTCAGTTGTTCCATTGACCTGGAGCAGATTACACAAACACACTGAACTTTACATTAGCTAGGCCTATTTATAAACTGGGTGGTTCAAGCGCTTAATAATGATTGGCTGACAGACGTGGTATATCGAAACATATACCACGGGTATGACAAAACATAACAAAACAAGACAAAATATTTTTACTGCTCTAATTAAGTTGGTAATCAGTTTATATATGGCCAATATACCACAGCTAAGGGGTGTTTCCAGGCACTCCGCGTTGCGTTGTGCATAAGAATCGCCCTGAGCTGTGGTATATTGACCATATAGCACACCCCTTGGGCCTTATTGCTTAAATATACATTATATACAGTACCAGTCAAAGGTTTACTCTACTCATTCAAGGGTTTTTCTTAATTGTTTACTATTTTCTACATTGTAGAATAATAGTGAAGACATCAAAACTATGAAATAACACATATGGAATTATGTATTAACCACAAGTGTTAAACAAATCAAAAACATTTTTATATTTGAGATTCTTCAACGTAGCCACCCTTTTCCTTGATGACAGCTTTGCACACACTTGGCATTCTCTCAACCAGCTTCATGAGGTAGTCTATTACCTGTAATGCATTTCAATAAACAGGTGTGCCTTGTTAAAAGTTAATTTGTGGAATTTCTTTCCTTCTTAATGCGTTTGAGCCAATCAGTTGTGTTGTTACAAGGTAGGGGTGGTATACAGAAGATAGCCCTATTTGGTAAAATACCAAGTCCATATTATGGCAAGAACAGGTCAAATAGGCAAAGAGAAACAACAGTCCATCATTACTTTAAGACATGAAGGTCAGTCAATGTGGAAAATGTCAAGTTTCTTCAAGTGCAGTCTCAAAAACCATCAAGCTCTATAATGAAACTGGGTCTCATGAGGACCGCCACTGGAAAGGAAGACCCTGAGTTACCTCTGCTGCAGAGGATAAGTTCATTAGAGTCACCAGCCTTAGAAAATGCAGCCCAGATAAATGCTTCAGAGTTCAAGTAACAGACACATCTCAACATCAACTGAGGAGACTGCGTGAATCAGGCCTTCATGGTCAAATTGCTGCAAAGAAACCACTACGAAAGGACACCAAGAAGAAGAGACTTGCTTGGGCCAACAAACACGTGCATTGGACAATAGATTGGTGGAAATCTGTCCTTTGGTCTGATGAGAGCAGGTGAACGGATGATCTCTGCATTTGTATTTCCCACCGTGAAGCACAGAGGAGGTGTGATGGTGCTTTACTGATGACATGGTCTGTGATTTATTTAGAATTCAAGGCACACTTAACCAGCATGGCTACCACAGTATTGTGTAGCGATATGTCATCCCATCTGGTTTGAGCTTAGTTGGCCTATCATTTGCTTTTCAACAGGACAATGACCCAACACACCTTCAGGCTGTGTAAGGGCTATTTGACCAAGAAGGAGAGAGATGGAGTGCTGCATCAGATGACCTAGCCTCCACAAGCACCTGACCTCAACCCAAGTGAGATGGTTTGGGATGAGTTGGACCGCAGAGTGAAGGAAAAGCAGCCAACAAGTGCTCAGCATATGTGGGAATTCCTTCAAGACTGTTGGAAAAGCATTCCAGGTGAAGCTGGTTGAGAGAATGCCAAGAGTGTGCAAAGCTGTCGTCAAGGCAAAGGGTGGCTACTTTGAAGAATCTCAAATATAAAGTATATTTTTATTTGACACTTTTTTGGTTACTACATGATTCCATGTGTTATTTCATAATTTTGATATCTTCACTATTATTCTACAATGTAGAAAATAGTAAAAATAAAGAAAAACACTTGAATGAGTAGGTGTGTCCAAACTTTTGACTGGTACTGTAGGTCACAGCTGCATGGGTCAATGCTGCGAGGAGAGCAGAGTGCCATAACCACCCTAATGACACAGTGCCCCCTTTCCCCTACTAAGCCCTGCCTTCCGGGGTAACTTACATCATTGTTACTGCTACACATGTTCTCAAACCTGCAGAAATGTACTCTCCTGAACACATGTTTCAATGAAGAACACATCACAACGCTCACCATTGTTATGGTCCTAGAAACGGAGTTTCCCACATACAGGGTATGTTTTCTACATGTCATTCTCCCTTTCGCTTCTTTAAACCGAGTATGCTATTCTCCCCTTCTCTTTATGCTTTAAATTGAAGTTGTCATAAGTGTCCAAACTAAAGCAACATAGTATCTGGGCTAAATGAAAGGGAATTCAAGGTCAAGCAGTTATTGCAACAGTTTGGTCCCCTGGAATGCCATCCCTTCCATTTTTGCACATAGTTGTTTAACTCAATTTACTGTAGGCTAATAATTTTCTCAGTATTTTTTTGTAATAACTTAGTCATTTGCAGTCAATGTACTATAATTGTGTACATAAGTGTGGTGCTTTTAGGGAGGCCCTTCTTTCTTGCCTCGGGGCACACACACTGATGTCATTCATAACCACTCGGCCCTACTTTTAAAATGTATGATAACTGTTTGCATGCACTGCATAACAACATCCTATTCAGTGTGGTGCTTCTAGGGATGCCCTACTTTACTGCCTAGGTGGCACACCAAACACACGTCATTCATAACTAAATATTTCTGAATGCAGGATGTGTGACCTACATCTGTGCTACACACATCTGTGTTTGGTGTGAGTGCAACACAATGTGAGGTGGCAAAACAAAGAACGTCCTTGCCTCCACCTGCTGATGCCCACGTTGGAGGACCCTGCAAACCAGGGGTCTAGGATGTAAACACATCGAAGGGTGTCAGCTCCCCGGATAGACTCCTTCAGCGAGGGGTTGTCGTGGAGCCGCAGGCCCTTCCTAAACCAGTGGATCGTGTTGCCGACCATTTCACTTGCTGTCCCTTCTTGTTATGTACACGAGTCTTCTTTGATACCGCAGCGTTGACCACAAAACGCTCACGAATTAAAACAATATCCCTCGCCTGCCCAAAATGTGTTTCGGTTCTGTCGCCTTGCTGGTTTTATAATGTAGAGCTACTAAAGTTATCTAACCTTGTTCCATCAATTTGTCCATTGTGATGAGTTCTCTGTTGCCGCATTGATTTGTTGGCCTCTGATAAATACAGTGTACGGACAGGTCTCGATCGCATCAACTTTGTATAGAGCGCATTAAATGTAAGACATTGTTAATATTTGATAATTATTTTCAACACGAAAGTAAAAATAACACTTAAAATGATGTTCAACCTGCTATCTTGCTTTATTTCCTATAGCAGTTCGAAAAAAAGGAATACTTGCGTTGAGTCGTATCGAGTGAACTAAAATAGGCCGATAGCAATATCTTGTTAGAAAGTTTTGATCAGAAATTTGTGTTCCAATATCATTCGAATGTATTCCAATAAGCAATTGTAATATTATTCGTTTTCAGACGGCATTGTCAACCACAAAAAAAAAAAAATATTTGCCAACATCTCCACCCACAGAGGTACGAGGATGGAGATGGACGAATCTGATTGGTCAATGTCACCAGTTATGTAAGGTTCGCTCGCTCAGGTTTCTGTGGTGTGCTTACATTGGCTTACTTCTGGCTATTTAGTGTTTTTTCCACAAAGGCATAATTTATAGTTACTATCCTAGCAACGCAATGTGTTATGTTAAATAAGTTATTTACAGCCTACTTTAAACACCATAGTTTGAATATTGAGTTTATTTTGTAGGTTGTTGGCAAAAGTGTTTGCTGCCTGCCCGCGTCATGATTAGTTGCGCAGGACCCGGATAAGCACGTGTACTAAGGCAAGGCAAACAAATATGACACAATGTGTTGGTAGGCCTAGTGGGCAGCCCACCACAATCACAAGCCTACGCATGTGATGCATCGCATATAGTCTACTCTTTATTACGTGTTGTCGTGATACTATGTATGTACCTATATGTATTTACGTTAAAATGCTATCATTTCAAAATTGATTTCAACCAAATAACACCTATTCTAGCCTAGATATTAGCTCTACCAATGCAGAATTTCAGATGTGATCAAATTTCAATCAAAAACCTCTGCAAGGATCATAAGGTAAACACCATCTCTGAGATTAATCTAATAACCAAACCCTATTGTATTATGGCCTACAATTTAATTACATTGTCCTGAAGCATGCGGTAAGGGGAACATCATATTTTGGGTGATGGTGATGGTGATACTGTAGTTAGTAGTTTGTATTCATGAGACAAGGGATGGGTGGGTAGTTGGGTGAGGAAACATGCAGTTTGAATATCTAGACACTAGATGGAAACATGCAATCACTATATAGGTATAGTATAGTGGATGATATAGGCTACGTTTATCAAGGAAAGGTTCAGAGACATGACTGTGTGACCTTTGCATATGTAAAACAAATATGTAAAACTAGTGTTTATATAGTAGCCTTCCTTATCTGGAAATGTATGGTTGGGGATAGATCTTTGACATAGTGATTGAGGTTTGTAAACTGAGCACCAGGGTGCAGTGTTGCTTCAATGATAAGCAGCCTACAACTACAGTCAAATGTACCAACAATACTCTCCCTCAATCCCACAGATATCAACAGTGCCCCATATCAGAATGATTTACAGTTAAATTAGAAATATTATATGTCCCAATTATCTCTCCTTCCTCCCAAAGTGTGTGATAGTCTACTTCCCTTTACTGACTAATAGGGTGGAACATCCCACTAGCCCAAGCCTCCACCAATCCAATGCTTTTAAATTTGTCTGAAGTAACCTAGTGAACAAGTGTACACTTTAGGAGAAAGGCAATAGTATTGGGATGCAGCCATGGCTATCTATGGCATAGGGCTATCAATCAGTTTAGGGACATTTTCTGTTGTTGCACATACATGTTGACAATATGGTATGTACATGTCTCTTTCTCTATCCCCCTCTCTCTACTCCTCTAACTATATGTATATCTCCCTCTCAAACACATTCAGTTTTTGTGTGCCTGTTACACTTTTCAGCCTGTCGGAGGCTCAATCCACACACAAACATCTCTCTCGCTCTCTCTGATTGTGATCAAGCCTTGGTCAATAAAATGATGCATCTTTAATAGTCAATGATGCAGTATAATGTCTGACCTTGGCAAGGAAATCAGATGTCTACTTTTCAATGAGCTCTAGCTATCTCCTTGTAAGGGACCACAGAGAGAGATACATTATGCATGTCATCCATTATTGATGGCCTTGAGTCATGTTACCATTATTGCTGTCAGAACAAATGCCCAAGGGACTTTGCTATCCATAGCATGACACATTATGTGGATAATCACATTATCCAGTTTATCCAATCCATTACAGTCAGATCATTAGCCTTGAATTTTGAAATCGTGTTCAAGTTACAGCATGTGAAAGGACTGCTTCATTTATGAAGGTATCGTTTCAAATAGTAAGTTTAAAAAAATAAAGGAAATTAGATTGATTTGAAGAGAAAATAATTATATAGATATTTCATATCCACTCCCCATTTGGGCTATACATTGAATTGAGTAGCCTAGTGTAAATTAAATTGTATGATGAGGTGGTCCTAATTCAAAATTTCTCTCACTGCTCGAGTTATGCCGAGTGTATTGGCCATTTGAAGAACATCGCCCCGCCTCCAGCTACCAGGATCTTACTGCGTAAAACACAGACCACTGTAGCTGCTCTATGTGCTAAGATGGAAACACTTCGAAGTTTTAGTTCGGATTGAGAAATATCAACTTGATTCGTTTCCACTGAAGGCAACGGGATAAAATATTGACACGTCAAAATACATCGCAGTCGGGCTTTAATTGCGTTCATTTAATAGCATTAGGCAACGTTGTGAGACATTTTGAGCCATTCATTCCAAAGTCCTCTTTACAGTATGAGGTGCAGTTATGGCAAGCAGTAGTAAGAAGTCAGTGGCGAGGACCCTGGAGGATCTGACGCTTGATTCGGGTTATGGTGGAGCAGCAGACTCCTTTAGGTCTTCCAGTGCTTCACTGTGCTGTTCCGAGGCACATATACCTTATGCGCATGGGGGGAATTTTTGGCATTTAACCGACTCCATGCACAGTCGCCACAACAGCCTGGACACGGTCAACACAGTCTTGGTCGAAGACTCCGATATCCTGGATTGCTCCGGCCAGTGCGCTAAACTACCCGAGCTCGAGGACGTGCCATGGAGCCTCGGGGAAGTAGAGAGCGCACTGAACAAGGACGAAGAGTTGAGGCTGGGGGTCGTGTCACAGGAGATCCTGGCTCGGCTCTCCGTCCTCATAAGCCGCGCACTCGTGAGGGTCGCCAAGGAAGCGCAGCGCCTGAGTTTGCGCTATGCCAAATGCACCAAATACGAGATTCAAAGTGCCATAAAGGTTGTCATGTCTTGGACAGTCTCGGTGAACTGCATCACCGCCGCACTCAGTGCCTTGTCTATGTACAACATGAGCACCGAGGACAAGTTCAGCCGCGGAAAGTCACTCAGATGCGGACTCATTTTCAACGTGGGGAAGTTCTTCAGGTGGATGGTGGACAGCCGAGTTGCGGTGAGGATCCACGAGCACGCTGCCATCTACCTGACAGCGTGCATGGAGAGTCTTTTCCGAGAGGTGTACGCACGCGCACTGCGCAGCGCACTTGTGGAGAAAGATAATGGGATCCCTAAATTCACTGTTGAGTCCCTCGAACAGGCCATCAACAACGATTCGGAGTTATGGGGGTTCCTGCAGCAGTATCAATACCTAATTTGTGGGAAGAATGCAAGTGGTAAGTTGTGTGTACATGACTAGTTCTGTGACGCATCTACTCAGTGCGTAATTCTAACGAATTCTTCATAATTGTGCCCAAAACATGGTGAAGTGATTTCTTATCACCATCTGTAGTAATGTCATTATCAAGTTAGGAGTTCACTTTCTCATACCTCAACATTTCTCGATGGACAGGGAGAAATAATCATGACTTCACACATCCCATCTGAATTAGAGCATGTATTTTTTCCTGTGTCTGACATGGCAGGATCATCCTGGGTCCTGGGTAACCTATTTGTTGAGTTACTGTATTCAATATGTTGATGTATGAGCACAGAGAATGGCCCCTTCTGCCACTGACATCAATGGGCATGGTTTATTTATGATAATGGAAGAGAGTGGGGGGAGGGAGCACCTAACCCCTCTTGGCTATGATCCATCTATTAAATAGATGACATTCTCAGAGTTCTTCTTCAGTGTTGTGGTACTGTGAATGCATGATACATTGAAGCAGGCTATAATTCACCGGGGGAATATCTTGTGGATTTTTGTTCATGTCTTTAGCTTCTCATGCTTATAAGGGAATTTATCTCATTGCTGTGCAATACAGCTTTCAAACCTAAAAAAGGGCATTTTAAACGTAAGCTCTTACCTTCAGACTTCTTCATTGCTCATCCATACAGCAATATATTTAATCAGTTATAACCTAATAGCCTAATGTAATAATAAGGTAATGTAATAGCAGACTGTATTACCTCTGTGGTAGATGCATTTAAAGTGCTGCTGTGGCTCCATACTCCAACAGGTTTATGTAATACAGAGCCCCAGGACACATAAGTGTTATCATGCGTTATTTTGAGTGATGTGAATGGGACTGAGTTGAAAACACAGAGGAGAAGTCCCTACTGATGCTGTGTTAAAGATAGCTAAGGGGCAGGAGAAAGAGGACATGTCAAATGGCTCACACAATGGTCAGAAGGTGGTGGCTCCTAAAGCCAAACAATTTTTACATTGCACATTGTCACACCTATTGCAATGGCGACAAGAGAAGGCCTTAACTGTGGCCTAACTATAGAAGGTCATGACTTTCACAGCATTCTCATTTCCAATCTGTAACGATTTATCAATTATCTCAGTGCTGGTTGGCCTTTTCAACCCATCCCAACCTCAACCCCTTTATATCGTTCCAGCCTTTCTTTCTCTGCCAAGTAGGAGTAGGCTAATTGAGGTGATTTTTCAGTATTATGGTCATGTCGGCTCCTCTCTCAGACTCAAGCGTTGCATATCTTTATAGCATCTCTGTTGCAACCAGAGCTATTTTCTTTCGCTGGTGCTTTTCATAAATATAACTCCAAATTCATTGAGGTGTTTAAATCTCCCTGTATGACTCCTCCTCCCGCTCCCCTCTTCATCCATCCTCTCCACCCTGAAGCCCCGGAGTAGCCCCCTTTGCTGGCAGCGTGGGCTACTTGGCCAGAGAGAGTGTATTTGTCCTGCAAGTTGGAGGTCAGAACACCTATTTTGCAAGTGTAATTGTTATAGGGCCCAGAGTTTCTCCTGACCATGTGATCTGACCAGGGAAACCTCTGGGCCTTATAGGCTAAGGTCCCAGAGGTCTTCGTCAGGTCATGTGGTTAGTAAATACTACTGGAACCTAGTTTAAGTTAACGCCTTACTTTTCAAATGTAAAAGACCAAGAGAGCAGCATGTTATATCTAAAGAAAACAAACTATCATTCATTGGAAAGAGCTGTTATTATACAATCCTCTACATTCCCCACTTTCCGGTGTGAAGTAAAGGCGTATTAATGTACCGTATGTGGTGAGCATTTCAAGTCATGGAAACCATTGGAACACAACAGGGTCCATTACCTCGACCACACACTGCTTCTGCTTAGACAACACTCTTCCTCCTATTCCTTCCCCCTGTTCTCACGTATACTGTAGCTACTAGCGGTTCTCCGTTGGCACATCAGGCATATGGTAACCCTGGCTCACCCCTCCCACACACCCGGGGGTTCATTTTAGCAGCTACTGCCTCAGTATTCTGCTCAGGTGTTGGGTTCCCCTCTCTGCCTTTGGTATCCTGTCAAGACAGGAAGCTTGTTCAGTGGTGGAATTGCAGTGGCAGCCCCCGCAAGCTCAAGGCAGAGGTTGCTTGTAATTTCCCTTTGTGCATGTCACGAAAAATGTATCGAGAAACAGGACACTGATGCCCAGGGGTTTCTACCACCTGGGGATGACTCATAATCACACCTTGGCTGTGAGATGTCATGACTTTAGTGATGCACCTTTTCAAGTCTGGGCAGATGTTATGGAGATAGATGGTAGCTGGGAGGAGGGTCTCACCTCGTGTGGTAGAACCCTCTCCCATGGCATTTGACCCTTCACACAGCTCCCACTCCATCAAACGGTGACGTCCAAGTACAGAAATGCTTCGCAGAGTACATAGCTCTTAGAGATGCAGGAAAATACAGCACTAGAATGAATAGCCTTCTGGGAATGGCAATCAAAAATGGACATTTAAGCAGCAAAAATCTAAATATATTTTCCTCCATAATTGTATTTTTATTTTGCTGCATGCAGCGCAACTTAGACACCTGAGGCTTACTTCATTTAGGCTTAAGTTAATAAGATGTTTTATGTCAGTATGATATGCTGTGTCTGAGTGTGTGTCTCTAGAGTCTATGAAGACTGCAGCTGTCAGAGAATGTGTAGGTTGAAGTTCCATTCAGGGGGTTCCATTCAGGCCAGGGCTCCTTTGTGCCTCATCCAGTGTTTCCCTGTGAGGTCGGTGCCTGGCGGCTGGTGCCCACAGTATGACATGTGCTGTGGTAAGCATTGTGGCCCACCAGGAATGACAGCGGTCTGCTGTGGTACCAGCCTGTTCCAGACCCTGTAATGTCTGGGGCTGGGATATCTGTGGCAGATAAAAACACACACATACACAAATTCATACACGCACACGCATAAAGTGTACACATACACACACACACATACACTGTCTCACACACACACACACTGTCTCACACACACACACACACATGGTCTCACACACAGTCACACACGTTATGTTATTCTATCCTCATGGGGACCTAAAATAAATTTCCATTCAAAATCCTATTTTCCCTAAACCTAACCTTAACCTATAACCCTAAACCTAACTCCTAAACCTAACTCCTAACCCTAAACCTAATCACTAATCCCTTACCCTAATTGTAACCCTAACCCTAAACCTTACCCCTAAGCTTAAAATAGCATTTGTCCTCATGTTTTTCTATCCCTGTGGGGACTTTTGTGGATTTTAGTTCCCCACGAGGGTAGAATAACTAACTAACACACACGCACACACGCACACACACACACACACACACACACACACACACACACACACACACACACACACACACACACACACACACACACACACACACACACACACACACACACACACACACACACACACACACACACACACACACACACACACACACACACACACACACAAAAGCCGCTTGCAATTAATGAGCAGAACTGGGTTTAATAATGAGGAGCCAGGGCAGGCAATGTTAATGTTAGATGGTGTGTGGCAGTGATTTCACAGACATTTGAGGCGAGGAGGGATTCTTGCCAACTTTACCTCATATGATCAAGCACTACGACGTGGTCAAAACCAGGCAACTCCCCACCCAGGACCCAAGGTGGAGATTGATTGTGTTTCTAAAGTTTATCTTCAACATTAGGCCTAAGAGGATTTCTGAAAAACATTTAGCTGTCTTCCTTTCTCATCCACTGCTGCGCATGATGACACATGTAGCTGGCAGACTGGCACTAAGTACTGTCACTTTGCACCAGAAAGACAGAAACTGAGCATCAGCACCATTGTATCCAAGAAGAGCTTGGAAATATAATCCTATGAAAAACCTGCAGTCTGCAGTGCTGTACCAGCAAGAAAGTGCATGCAATAGGGAGACCACAATAGTTATCCGGCAGGGTTCTGAGACATCGAGATGAATCCTAACTTCCAAATGTATGTAGCCTCCCATTGATATCACTGCATGACTAAGTAAACATTTTATTTAAGTGGAAGTTAGGATTCAACCCATAGTGAATGGCTCAGGGCGTGTGGAAAATCTGGAATTTTTGTAAAGAGGCTTTGGCATGAGGAAGTTAACAACAGATCAGTACTTCTGAATTTAGCTGGAAGAAGACAGTCTACAAGTTTCAACATGTGGATTAGTCAGACAAAACTGTGCGTCACACAATCATTCTCTATAGCCTTGCTACTAGTGATTACTTCTCTTACTGTAGCTTGGTGGCACAATCTAGTTCAGCATGCAGTATTAGGGTTGAACATTTGTTCTGGATGAAAATGTATTAAATCAACTAGCATTAGTTTATATATGATTTTGTTTTTCATTATGTATTTGCATAATTCAAAATGAATATAGCCAACAATAGAATTTGATTTGTAATTTGTTGTCATTTACTACAATGCTGCAAAAGGCTTATTGTCAGTGACAATGTGTATTTCACCTTGCTGCTGCCTATGGGAAGGAGAATAGCTCAAATTGACTCAGACAGTGTGGCATGTTGGGGCAAGACATGATAGGTGATCTATGAACAATGGTCTCTCTGTCTTTCTCTTTCTCTCTCTCTCTCTTCCCATTGTCTTTTCTCTGCTATGTTTATGTTTCCCTCAGCCGACACCAGATTTAGTCAAATAAAGCCTCTAATCTGGTCAAAGATCAACATCAGGGTCTTTCTATAAATAAAGGGGCCAATGTGTGACTTCAGGGTAAAACAAAATAATGGTTTGATATACATTTAAATATACATTTTCTTGCAGCTTCACATGTGTAGTTACAGGATTAAGAGTCTAGATAGGCACAATGAGACCGTAACTCTTAGCAACAACTAAACATCTACATCATTCAAAATGTCACATGAAATGGACATTTCTTTGTCATGCCTAGTTGCCAGGTCTAAACTTCTCTATCATTTATAGCCATGCTAATCCTTCCAGAAGAATGAAGAAGATAAACAACAGCATTTCTATATTTTTTTTAATAGTTGATATAATCATTTAATACAATAATATAATACAATGCGTTCTGTCAACAAAGTCACTGACAATAATAATAACCAAGAATTAAATCATTGTAATCAGTAAACTCTTCAAGCAGTGTGTGTGTGTGTGTGTGTGTGTGTGTGTGTGTGTGTGTGTGTGTGTGTGTGTGTGTGTGTGTGTGTGTGTGTGAAAACTAGACATCACATTCTTGCCTCCTATGTCCTTGTTTCCTCCACTCCTTGCCTCTCCTTGAAAGTGCATTGGAGACAGTGGGGAGGAACCTTCCCTCCTCTCCCTCAATGTGCTTTGAGAGGGAGGTGAGGGATGGAGGAAACAAAGGGAGAATCTCAATTGCATTTACTTCATTTCCTTCTTATCCAATGGGTTTTGAGAATGAGACGAGGAGAGAGGACGCAGCAAATCAAGGAAATGCTATTGAGGACAGAGGAAGCAAGTATTTGACAGCTATTAACCATTTTTGACAGTGCCAGACTGACTGACTGACAAACTGAGCCATAAAACCCATGGCGTGTCCAGAAACATCCCCTAGCCCCTACTGCCCAGAGTCTAGACACTTGTGGAGATCTGAGCAGGATTGATAGGTAGTGACATGGTGAGAGCTCCACCTTACCCTCTGAAAGTCTTTGTGCAATTTTGGCAGTATTGCTTACACCTGTCCAGTTTTCTCAGATCGCCACAAGTGTCTGTGGGTAGGACTAGGGGTTGTTTCTGGACAGGACCCCACAACCATTCAGGTGTGTGGTGGACCTACAGCACGACACTTGAGGTATTGGATGGATGTTTCATTACATTGCTATACACACACAGATTTGCACAGGTGTAAGCTGAACACACCCACAACACCCCATCAGGCTGATCAGACAGGTTTGAGTAGCTGGAGACCTGCTGCAAACATAAAGGATATATTTGCATGTCTACTATTCACACCCTTGCTTCATTCCAGCTAGTTAGATGTGCAACCACTGACTAACTATAGTTAAAGCATATCTCTAGTCTAGCAATAGATACAATTGTTTTGACTGTATAGCATCAATTAATAAGATATTTTATTGATTAATTTAGCCTTTATTTAACTTGGCAAGTCAGTTAAGAACAAATTCTTAATTACAATGACGGCCTAGGAACAGTGAGTTAACTGCCTTCGACGGCCTAGGAACAGTGAGTTACCTGCCTTGTTCAGGGGCAGAATGACAGACCTAGGCAAATCAGTTAAGAACAAATTCTTAATTACAATGACGGCCTAGGAACAGGTCTTGTTCTTAACTGCCTTTGACGGCCTAGGAACAGTGAGTTAACTGCCTTGTTCAGGGGCAGAATGACAGACCTTGTCAGCTCAGGGATTTGATCTAGCAACCTTTCAGTTACTGGCCCAACGCTCTAACCACTAGGCTACCTGCCGCCACTGCCTCCCCAGATTACCAATGGTTAGCTAGGTAGCTAGGAATTATCAGTCAGCTAACCATTTACAGTAACAGCTGTTCATTAATAAGTTAATACACCGTAAATCTTATGCAGAAATGTAGAAATCTTACCTTATCTTGGAACTGTGGCACGGTATGAGCAGAAATGAATGAATAGATTTATAGAATGGATTTGGAAGGGTGACCTCCTACTTTGAAAGGACAGTAAGAGTTGGCTGTGCACTTGACCAGGCATTCCACATTTAACCCCAACCACATTTGAACATCAAAATATCAAGTAGTTTTTTTGTTTTATATGCAAAAACAAAAAAAACAAGCCATTTTTAGGGGGATTTCTATTCAAAAAGGAATAAACAGACAGTTGTCATGTTCCTGATTGCTCAGTTTTAACTTGGAAAACAAAAGACCAAAACATACACAGACCGTAATCTTATTTTAAGAATCTTGATTTAATGTTGTCCGGGAAGTAGGCTAATTATCTTGAGCGTCATAACAACAGACACCAAAATGCTCTGTCAATCCTCCAGATCAACATTCATTCCAGCCCTTTGACAGCGTGCAGTATCACACTCTTTAACACTCGACTGTCATTCAGAAAATCCTTTGATGATCCTCAGCTGATGTTGTCTGATAATGTCCCCGTGAAACTAAACAGCTAGACATCACACGTGCATCAAACAACTATTATGTGTAATTATTGAAAAAAACACCGTTAATGACAGTATCGATTTTTGTTTTATTACTCATATTAAAGTTACTCTTTCTGTTTGAAGCATTGTATTTTGCAATCACATACATTATTTTGGATCAATGTGTAATTCAATTGATAAATGCTTAGTATATTATATAAGAAGAAGAACATTTATCATAAATGTAAGGAAAGAAAGGTAGTGTTTAAAGTCACTCGATTTTTGTCAAATCTGTGAAGACTCCAAGCGTGAGAAACATTTTCATACATTTTTGTACTGGTCCCCCGTAGGAATCGAACCCACAACCCTGGCGTTTCACATGCTGTTGTGCAAATGGAATAGACAACAGGTGGAAATTATAGGCAATTAGCAAGACACCCCCAATAAAGGAGTGGTTCTGCAGGTGGCAACCACAGACCACTTCTCAGTTCCTATGCTTCCTGGGTGATGTTTTGGTCACTTTTGAATGCTGGCAGTGCTTTCACTCTAGTGGTAGCATGAGACGGAGTCTACAACCCACACAAGTGGCTCAGGTATTGCAGCTCATCCAGGATGGAACATCAATGCGAGCTGTGGCTAGAAGGTTTGCTGTGTCTGTCAGCGTAGTGTCCAGAGCATGGAGGCGCTACTAGCAGACAGGCCAGTACATCAGAAGACACGGAGGAGGCCGTAGGAGGGCAACAACCCAGCAGCAGGACCTCTACCTCCGCCTTTGTGCAAGGAGGAGCACTGCCAGAGCCCTGCAAAATGACCTCCAGCAGGCCACAAATGTGCATGTGTCTGCTCAAACGGTCAGAAACAGACTCCATGAGGGTGGTATGAGGGCCCGACGTCCAAATCAAATTTTATTTGTCACATACACATGGTTAGCAGATGTTAATGCAAGTGTAGCGAAATGCTTGTGCTTCTAGTTCCGACAATGCAGTAATAACCAACAAGTAATCTAACTAACAATTCCTAAACTACTACTACACAGTGTAAGGGGATAAAGAATATGAATGAGTGATGGTACAGAGCAGCATAGGCAAGATACAGTAGATGGTATCGAGTACAGTATATACATATGAGATGAGTATGTGAACAAAGTGGCATAGTTAAAGTGGCTAGTGATACATGTATTACATAAGGATGCAGTCGATGATATAGAGTACAGTATATACGTATGCATATGAGATGAATAATGTAGGATAAGTAACATTATATAAGGTAGCATTGTTTAAAGTGGCTAGTGATATATTTACATCATTTCCCATCAATTCCCATTATTAAAGTGGCTGGAGTTGAGTCAGTGTCAGTGTGTTGGCAGCAGCCATTCAATGTTAGTGGTTGCTGTTTAACAGTCTGATGGCCTTGAGATAGAAGCTGTTTTTCAGTCTCTCGGTCCCAGCTTTGATGCACCTGTACTGACCTCGCCTTCTGGATGATAGCGGGGTGAACAGGCAGTGGCTCGGGTGGTTGTTGTCCTTGATGATCTTTATGGCCTTCCCGTAACATCGGGTGGTGTAGGTGTCCTGGAGGGCAGGTAGTTTGCCCCCGGTGATGCGTTGTGCAGACCTCACTACCATCTGGAGAGCCTTATGGTTGAGGGCGGAGCAGTTGCCGTACCAGGCGGTGATACAGCCCGCCAGGATGCTCTCGATTGTGCATCTGTAGAAGTTTGTGAGTGCTTTTGGTGACAAGCCGAATTTCTTCAGCCTCCTGAGGTTGAAGAGGCGCTGCTGCGCCTTCTTCACGATGCTGTCTGTGTGAGTGGACCAATTCAGTTTGTCTGTGATGTGTATGCCGAGGAACTTAAAACTTGCTACTCTCTCCACTACTGTTCCATCGATGTGGATAGGGGGTGTTCCCTCTGCTGTTTCCTGAAGTCCACAATCATCTCCTTAGTTTTGTTGACGTTGAGTGTGAGGTTATTTTCCTGACACCACACTCCGAGGGCCCTCACCTCCTCCCTGTAGGCCGTCTCGTCGTTGTTGGTAATCAAGCCTACCACTGTTGTGTCGTCCGCAAACTTGATGATTGAGTTGGAGGCGTGCGTGGCCACGCAGTTGTGGGTGAACAGGGAGTACAGGAGATGGCTCAGAACGCACCCTTGTGGGGCCCCAGTGTTGAGGATCAGCGGGGAGGAGATGTTGTTACCTACCCTCACCACCTGGGGGCGGCCCGTCAGGAAGTCCAGTACCCAGTTGCACAGGGCGGGGTCGAGACCCAGGGTCTCGAGCTTGATGACGAGCTTGGAGGGTACTATGGTGTTGAATGCCGAGCTGTAGTCGATGAACAGCATTCTCACATAGGTATTCCTCTTGTCCAGATGGTTTAGGGCAGTGTGCAGTGTGGTTGAGATTGCATCGTCTGTGGACCTATTTGGGCGGTAAGCAAATTGGAGTGGGTCTAGGGTGTCAGGTAGGGTGGAGGTGATATGGTCCTTGACTAGTCTCTCAAAGCACTTCATGATGACGGAAGTGAGTGCTACGGGGTGGTAGTCATTTAGCTCAGTTACCTTTCTTGGGAACAGGAACAATGGTGGCCCTCTTGAAGCATGTGGGAACAGCAGACTGGTATAGGGATTGATTGAATATGTCCGTAAACACACCAGCCAGCTGGTCTGCGCATGCTCTGAGGGCGCGGCTGGGGATGCCGTCTGGGCCTGCAGCCTTGCGAGGGTTAACAAGTTTAAATATTTTACTCACCTCGGCTGCAGTGAAGGAGAGACCGCATTTTTCCGTTGCAGGCCGTGTCAGTGGCACTGTATTACATTTAACATTTACATTTACATTACATTACATTTAAGTCATTTAGCAGACGCTCTTATCCAGAGCGACTTACAAATTGGTGAATTCACCTTCTGACATCCAGTGGAACAGCCACTTTACAATAGTGCATATAAATCATTTAAGGGGGGGTGAGAAGGATTACTTTATCCTATCCTAGGTATTCCTTGAAGAGGTGGGGTTTCAGGTGTCTCCGGAAGGTGGTGATTGACTCCGCTGTCCTGGCGTCGTGAGGGAGTTTGTTCCACCATTGGGGGGCCAGAGCAGCGAACAGTTTTGACTGGGCTGAACGGGAACTGTACTTCCTCAGTGGTAGGGAGGCGAGCAGGCCAGAGGTGGATGAACGCAGTGCCCTTGTTTGGGTGTAGGGCCTGATCAGAGCCTGGAGGTACTGCGGTGCCGTTCCCCTCACAGCTCCGTAGGCAAGCACCATGGTCTTGTAGCGGATGCGAGCTTCAGCTGGAAGCCAGTGGAGAGAGCGGAGGAGCGGGGTGACGTGAGAGAACTTGGGAAGGTTGAACACCAGACGGGCTGCGGCGTTCTGGATGAGTTGTAGGGGTTTAATGGCACAGGCAGGGAGCCCAGCCAACAGCGAGTTGCAGTAATCCAGACGGGAGATGACAAGTGCCTGGATTAGGACCTGCGCCGCTTCTTGTGTGAGGCAGGGTCGTACTCTGCGGATGTTGTAGAGCATGAACCTACAGGAACGGGCCACCGCCTTGATGTTAGTTGAGAACGACAGGGTGTTGTCCAGGATCACCCCAAGGTTCTTAGCGCTCTGGGAGGAGGACACAATGGAGTTGTCAACCGTGATGGCGAGATCATGGAACGGGCAGTCCTTCCCCGGGAGGAAGAGCAGCTCCGTCTTGCCGAGGTTCAGCTTGAGGTGGTGATCCGTCATCCACACTGATATGTCTACCAGACATGCAGAGATGCGATTCGCCACCTGGTCATCAGAAGGGGGAAAGGAGAAGATTAATTGTGTGTCGTCTGCATAGCAATGATAGGAGAGACCATGTGAGGTTATGACAGAGCCAAGTGACTTGGTGTATAGCGAGAATAGGAGAGGGCCTAGAACAGAGCCCTGGGGGACACCAGTGGTGAGAGCGCGTGGCGAGGAGACAGATTCTCGCCACGCCACCTGGTAGGAGCGACCTGTCAGGTAGGACGCAATCCAAGCGTGGGCCGCGCCGGAGATGCCCAACTCGGAGAGGGTGGAGAGGAGGATCTGATGGTTCACAGTATCGAAGGCAGCCGATAGGTCTAGAAGGATGAGAGCAGAGGAGAGAGAGTTAGCTTTAGCAGTGCGGAGCGCCTCCGTGATACAGAGAAGAGCAGTCTCAGTTGAATGACTAGTCTTGAAACCTGACTGATTTGGATCAAGAAGATCATTCTGAGAGAGATAGCGGGAGAGCTGGCCAAGGACGGCACGTTCAAGAGTTTTGGAGAGAAAAGAAAGAAGGGATACTGGTCTGTAGTTGTTGACATCGGAGGGATCGAGTGTAGGTTTTTTCAGAAGGGGTGCAATTCTCGCTCTCTTGAAGACGGAAGGGACGTAGCCAGCGGTCAGGGATGAGTTGATGAGCGAGGTGAGGTAAGGGAGAAGGTCTCCGGAAATGGTCTGGAGAAGAGAGGAGGGGATAGGGTCAAGCGGGCAGGTTGTTGGGCGGCCGGCCGTCACAAGAAGCGAGATTTCATCTGGAGAGAGAGGGGAGAAAGAGGTCAGAGCACAGGGTAGGGCAGTGTGAGCAGAACCAGCGGTGTCGTTTGACTTAGCAAACGAGGATCGGATGTCGTCGACCTTCTTTTCAAAATGGTTGACGAAGTCATCTGCAGAGAGGGAGGAGGGGGGGAGGGGGAGGAGGATTCAGGAGGGAGGAGAAGGTGGCAAAGAGCTTCCTAGGGTTAGAGGCAGATGCTTGGAATTTAGAGTGGTAGAAAGTGGCTTTAGCAGCAGAGACAGAGGAGGAAAATGTAGAGAGGAGGGAGTGAAAGGATGCCAGGTCCGCAGGGAGGCGAGTTTTCCTCCATTTCCGCTCGGCTGCCCGGAGCACTGTTCTGTATTGTCCTCAAAGCGGGCAAAAAAGTTATTTTGTCTGCCTGGGAGCAAGACATCCTGGTCCGTGACTGGGCTGGATTTCTTCCCGTAGTCCGTGATTGACTGTAGACCCTGCCACATGCCTCTTGTGTCTGAGCCGTTGAATTGAGATTCTACTTTGTCTCTGTACTGACGCTTAGCTTGTTTGATAGCCTTACGGAGGGAATAGCTGCACTGTTTGTATTCAGTCATGTTACCAGACACCTTGCCCTGATTAAAAGCAGTGGTTCGTGCTTTCAGTTTCACGCGAATGCTGCCATTAATCCACGGTTTCTGGTTAGGGAATGTTTTAATCGTTGCTATGGGAACGACATCTTCAACGCACGTTCTAATGAACTCGCACACCGAATCAGCGTATTCGTCAATGTTGTTATCTGACGCAATACGAAACATGTCCCAGTCCACGTGATGGAAGCAGTCTTGGAGTGTGGAGTCAGCTTGGTCGGACCAGCGTTGGACAGACCTCAGCGTGGGAGCTTCTTGTTTTAGTTTTTGTCTGTAGGCAGGTATCAGCAAAATGGAGTCGTGGTCAGCTTTTCCGAAAGGGGGACGGGGCAGAGCCTTATATGCGTTGCGGAAGTTAGAGTAACAGTGATCCAAGGTTTTTCCACCCCTGGTTGCGCAATCGATATTCTGATAAAATTTAGGGAGTCTTGTTTTCAGATTAGCCTTGTTAAAATCCCCAGCAACAATGAATGCAGCCTCCGGATAAATGGTTTCCAGTTTGCAAAGAGTTAAATAAAGTTCGTTCAGAGCCATCGATGTGTCTGCTTGGGGGGGGATATATACGGCTGTGATTATAATCGAAGAGAATTCTCTTGGTAGATAATGCGGTCTACATTTGATTGTGAGGAATTCTAAATCAGGTGAACAGAAGGATTTGAGTTCCTGTATGTTTCTTTCATCGCACCATGTCTCGTTAGCCATAAGGCATACGCCCCCACCCCTCTTCTTACCAGAAAGGTGTTTGTTTCTGTCGGCGCGATGTGTGGAGAAACCCGTTGGCTGCACGGCTTCGGATAGCGTCTCTCCAGTGAGCCATGTTTCCGTGAAGCTCAGAACGCTACAGTCTCTGATGTCCCTCTGGAATGCTACCCTTGCTCGGATTTCATCAACCTTGTTGTCAAGAGACTGGACATTGGCAAGACGAATGCTAGGGAGTGGTGCACGGTGTGCCCGTCTCCGGAGTCTGACCAGAAGACCGCCTCGTTTCCCTCTTTTTCGGAGTCGTTTTTTTGGGTCGCTGCATGCGATCCATTCCGTTGTCCTGTTTGTAAGGCAGAACACAGGATCCGCGTCGCGAAAAACATATTCTTGGTCGTACTGATGGTGAGTTGACGCTGATCTTATATACAGTAGTTCTTCTCGACTGTATGTAATGAAACCTAAGATGACCTGGGGTACTAATGTAAGAAATAACACGTAAAAAAACAAAAAACTGCATAGTTTCCTAGGAACGCGAAGCGAGGCGGCCATCTCTGTCGGCGCCGGAAGATGGGGGTTGTCCACAGGTAGGGGTTTGCTTACGGCCCAACACCGTGCAGGACGTTTGGCATTTGCCAGAGAACACCAAGATTGGCAAATTCGCCACTGGCGCCCTGTGCTCTTCACAGATGAAAGCAGGTTCACACTGAGCATGTGACAGACGTGACAGAGTCTGGAGACGCCGTGGAGAACGTTCTGCTGCCTGCAACATCCTCCAGCATGACCGGTTTGGCGGTGGGTCAGTCATGGTGTGGGGTTGCATTTCTTTGGGGGGCTGTGCGGCCCATGTGCTCGCCAGAGGTAGCCTGACTGCCATTAGGTACCGAGATGAGATCCTCAGACCCCTTGTGAGACCATATGCTTGTGCGGTTGGTCCTGGGTTCCTCCTAATGCAAGACAATGCTAGACCTCATGTAGCTGGAGTGTGTCAGCAGTTCCTGCAAGAGGAAGCCATTGATGCTATGGACTGGGCCGCCCGTTCCCCAGACCTGAATCAAATTGAGCACATCTGGGACATCATGTCTCGCTCCATCCACCAACGCCACGTTGCACCACAGACTGTCCAGGAGTTGACGGATGCTTTAGTCCAGGTCTGGGAGGAGATCCCTCAGGAGACCATCTGCCACCTCATCAGGAGCATGCCCAGGTGTTGTAGGGAGGTCATACAGGCACGTGGAGGCCACACACACTACTGAGCCTCATTTTGACTTGTTTTAAGGACATTACATCAAAGTTGGATCAGCCTGTAGTGTGGTTTTCCACTTTAATTTTGAGTGTGACTCCAAATTCAGACCTCCATGGGTTGATACATTTGATTTCCACTGATAATTTTTGTGTGATTTTGTTGTCAGCACATTCAACTATGTAAAGAAAAAAGTATTTAATAAGAATATTTCATTCATTCAGATCTCGGATGTGTTATTTTAGTGTTCCCTTAATTTTTTTGAGCAGTGTATATTTTGCTGCATTCTGAGGTGTTCTTAACCTTTAACAGCCGTTTGCTGGTATGAAATGCCAATGGGAACACTATAATATACTATTCCCACTAATCCTCAGCTATGGCAATGGGGCTCTGTCTTGTGGCTTTGTGAGATAAAGGTATAGGGACACTATTATTCTAGCCTTGTGTAAACCACTTTGTGTGCTTCCCCTACAGAGGGGAAATAAATGACTATCAGCTGTACAAACACAGAGCCTGATGTAGTTCATATAGAAGATATAAACATCTTCGCTCCAGGCATGTCACCGTCTCAGAGAAATAAACATGTACCTATTCCCATGTGATTTCTCATTTGTAGTGTTATTAAAGGTAAAGACGGTTCAGGGCACGGGGAACAACATTAAGACAATTTATTCAATATACTGACGATGTCACCGCAGACATGCTCTGTGTGTGTGTGTTTGCGTGTGTGTGTATGTTTGAGAAAGAGAACAGCAATCACATAATTATACTTTTTTTGCTGGGTCACTTCCTAGAGCCCAGTGGAACTGCTGATGGAATACTGATTCTGCTCCGAAGGACCGCTATCCCATTACCTCCCATGTGAGATCAGAACGGTCACCTCAGGAGTGTGTGTGTGTGTGTGCACTTCCTCCCTTTGCCCCTAACAGCTCTCACAGCCTTGGCCCTTGCTTTAGTCAGAAAACCTTCCAACCCTCGTCGGATGGATTCAATAAGATTACTCCTGAAAAGAGAGGATATCTCTATTCTCTCTCTTCTCTGAGTCTCCTTTCTCAGTGCATTCATAATGAGGCACCTTTCTGTCATGTCTTTTATTCAGAGTAAGAGAGAGGTCGTATTCACTACAGTTCTATTTAATTGAAGTAGGCAACAAATGGAAGAAAATGGACTGAAACATGGAGAAACTACCTGAACTTGTCCAATAAGAAGAAAGAAAATGCTACGGCGTTCAGGACCATGAGTTTGGGTGACCTTGTCCTTTCCTGGCTGTCTGGCAGGGGTCTAATAGTGCTGTCAGTCCAGACATTGAGGGCCCTGCTGGGAACCCATTCCTCCCTTCAGCCCTGCCTACTACAAACTGAGAGACAGACACATGTGCCTGGGCCTTGACAGATATCCCCCTATCCAGCTTCCTTCTCTAGTTTCAACATGTGTGTGTCCGTGATGGGTGGAGGTGGGTAGATTGGTATGTGTGTGTGTGTGGGTACATGTGTGTGGGTCTGTGGAAGTGTGTGTGAGTCTGTGTAAAGTGAAAGCCTGTCAGAAACCTCATTCGTACAGGCAGCTCTCTCTCTTCGCCCCTAACTCTTAGACATTGACTGAGTAGCTCCGCTCAGCCTTGTGTAGTACCCACTTCATATGGTACGCATTACTACTCAAAATGCATTACTCCTCGAAACGCATTACTCCTCAAAATGCATTACTCCTAAAAACATTACTATTCGAAATGTATTACTTGTTGAAACGCAGTACTCCTAACCACATTACTCCTTGAAATACATTACTCCTAACCACATTACTCCTCGAAACACATTACTCCTCGAAACACATTACTCCTCGAAACGCATTACTCCTAAAACATTACTCCTAAAAAACATTACTCCTCAAAACACATTGCTCCACGAAACGCCATTACTCCTAAAAACATTACTCCTCAAAACACATTGCTCCACGAAACGCATTACTCCTAAAAACATTACTCCTCGAAATGCATTACTCCTAAAAACATTACTCCTCGAAATGCATTACTCCTAAAAACATTACTCCTCGAAATGCATTACTCCTGAAAGGTATATCTATTTTTGTTTCATTACATTTTTTATTGCAAACAGATGGTGGTTTCTGTGTGACTCTTATTTCATCCTCACTGAGGATCAGTGACACACAGAATAACAGGCTCGTTGTGACAAAACAGATGGAGTGTAGGTAAAGCATGGCCCTTCATTTTGGCACCTTATTCCCTACATAGTACTTCATGTGTTGGGGGAGAGGGAAGGACACAGGATTAGATTTATATTTGTCTTAAATAACTGAAATAAGGAAGCTCAGATGGTTTCTCTATCGAGGGAGCATTTTGTAGTTTTACTTAAAGCTAACTGTTTGTTTTGCCATATGTATTTGCTTTATGGCTTAGTAACATTGACTAATGAAGACCACTTCAAAATCTCAGTGCTTTACAGGGTAACGTTCAATAAGGGAAATATTTATAGTGCAGTTGTATCTGGTAACTTGATCTATTCAGCAGAGTCCAGAAATGACAATAATTGGACTCAAGAGAGATTAAAGGGGCACACACAGAGGGAGAGAAAGAGAGAGAGAGGTGATAGCACTTGCAACAGTTTGAGATTTCATCAGCTCTAACTCTAGAAGGCTACCACTATTTCACTGTTGTGTGTTGTTCTGTACTAGATGTGTTCAAAGTTAGTTCATCCTTGTGATTTCTGATTAATGGCCAGTCACCACTGTGTGGTAGATAAGTAGATGATGTGGTCGTTGTCTTTATTTTCTCAGTATCAGTCATCAGACAGACACTGAAACTAAATGTACAGTGATTCACAGGGACTGGCAGAGTAGGTGACAGGTTAGGTTGTGACAGGTGTGTCAGGCCTTGTCTCAGCATGTCGCCCTTTGTGAGCCAGACAGGTGTGTGTGAGAGAGTCTGGCACACTTCCTGCACTGTGGAAGTCTCCCGTTCAAAGGAGCCACAGATCAAGTAAGGACGTTCACTAAGAACAAGTTACCAACAGGTTTGCATAGCTAGAGACCAGGCTGAAGTTAGAGTGGTGATATGGTATATAATTATTCTTGAGAGGCAAAAATCAAATTTGGAAACCAGTGAAATAAGTGTAGTCAGTGACTTTGTGTCGTTTGCTACTGTGGAGTTATCAGCCATAACAAGCCTAGGCAGTGCAGTTGTTTATATTATCAAAGGAATAATTAGACACACAAACTCCTACATTAAAGTCTTTCTAACTCACATCCCCCAAATGAATGAACACCTTCATCAGATTTCCTGTTCCTGTGTCTGTCTGTGGGCCCATGCAAGTGACGCTCAGTCACAGAGAAGAAAGCTCTCAGGTCACATGATTCAAGTAATGAAGCTCTCTCTCATTAAGTTCCTGACTGTGGGCCGTGGAGCTGAGTGCTGTGTCTGGCTGGCTCGTCTGTGATCACAGAGACAAAAGACAGTGTGTTTGATGAATTTAAACAGCGGCAAGCTAATTACGGTGATGAATGCTAACAAATGTGTCTCTTTCTATCTGGGGTTGTAAGGAAGGGAGTTAGCTAGTCCAGTAGAATTCCAGTGGTTCTGGAACGTTCCTCCTAAAGTTTTATGGTAATATTATTACACTCAGGATGGCAGGGGGCCCAGGGACGAGGGACTGTGTTGAAATGGCAAAACCGCCATATTTTTCTCCCATAGCTTTTTAGTAAATGTCACATTTAGATCTGAAGGCACCGGTTCAATACTCATCTATATTGAAGTTCCCTTTTGGAAAAATAAAGTTATTCTATTCCATTCCATTCTACTTTATTGCTCCCCAGAAGACTATGATATATGTTAAAACAGTATTCTCTGCCCCTATAACCTTCTGCCAACTTGCAGACCTTATCACCTCCTAGTTGGTAATCTCATTCACAGCTGCAGTCAGTGAGAGACAGACTTTGACGGGTTGGTGCACATCGTATTGCTACGAGATCCAGAGCTGAGCGATAGAGGTAAATAAGGAGGCACAGAGAGAGAGAGAAAGAAAGAGATAAACAGAGACAGCGAGAGGGGGGAGTGAAGGAGAGAAAGAGAGACAGAGAGAGAAAAAAGAGCACTAAGCCCTGCACCCTGCAGTGAACTCCTGGGGCTGTCTGCAGCGTGCTGGCAGGGGGAATCTGAATCCATCCAATTTGGTCTATTTGCTCTGCTAACGGTGTCTAAAAGTAGGCCAGCCTGTGCCTAAAAGCAGAGCTGCCAAAATGACTGCACAAGCACAGGCCTGCACTTGACAAGGAGGGTGACAAGAGGTCTGGCAGGAAGGGCAGGACACAGGGCTGCGATTGAGAAGAGGAAGTCCTTAAATATAAGTCAAAAGGAGACCTAGACAGCCGTACTATTATTACTACAGCCAACCAGCCCACATTGTTAAACAAAGCCAAGCTGTGTGGTATGGTGCTTTATGCTTGTGGTAGCTAGTAAACTGGTTGTGTTCTACTACAGTACACTGTCCTTCTCTCAGCACATCCAAGCTGCAGGCTAAGGATAAATCTAGACTTGGTTCCCTCTATCCGAATTGCTCCTCTTTCACCCCAGCTGCCAAACTAACACTGATTCAGATTACCATCCTAGATTACAGAGACGTAATTTATAATGTATAGATGGGCAGGTAAGGGTGCTGTCGAGTGGCTAGATGTTCTTTACCATTTGGCCATCAGATTTGCCACCAATGTTCCTTATAGGAGGCCTCCCTCCCCACTATCTGAGATACCTACTGCAGCCCTCATCCTCCACATACAACACCCGTTCTGCCAGTCACATTCTGTTAAAGGTCCCCAAAGCACACACATCCCTGGGTCGCTCCTCTTTTCAGTTTGCTGCAGCTAGCGACGGGAACGAGCTGCAAAAAACACTCAAACTGGACAGTTGTATCTCTATCTCTACTGTCAAAGACTCAATCATAAACACACTTACTGACACTTGTGGCTGCTTCGCATGATGCATTGTTGTCTCTACCTTTTTGCCCTTCGTGCTGTACCATGTTTGTGCTGCTGCCATGTTGTGTTGCTACAGTGTTGTTGTCATGTTGTGTTGCTACCGTGCTGTGTTGTCATGTGTTGATACCATGCTGTGTTGTCTTAGGTCTCTCTTTATGTAGTGTTGTGGTGTCTCTCTTGTCGTGATGTGTGTTTTGTTCTACTTTTTTAAAATCCCAGCCATCGTCCTTGCAGGAGGCCTTTAGTCTTTTGGTAGGCCGTCATTGTAAATACGAATTTGTTCTTAAATGACTTGCCTACTTAAATAAAGGTTAAATGAAAAAAAACACAAAAAACAAAGCTCAGAGAACAGAGCAAAAATGACCAACAGAAATGTATGGCTATAGGCTAATACTAGCACCATTTGGTCTTATGCTTATTTTGTTATGTAATCTTTTCATCACATTGTGCTATAGGCTGCAGATGGATGGTGATGCATTGTGACACCCAGTACAGGGATGTACACAGTCATAGCCACAGGGCAGTGTCCTGTGATAATGGGGTGTAAGGGCATTCTGATAGACCCTTGGCCCCCTCTGCTCTCTCTATCTCTCAGCACCTCCAGCTGTGTGATAACCAAAACAGAGGCAGAGGGTTGTCAGGGCGGACGATTGATGCTGACCCCTATACTCTCTGCTCTCCCTGGGGGTCCCGAGTTGTACATGGACCTCAACACACCCGCAGAGGCTGCCACAGGCTATGGGGGGGGGGGGAGTGTTGAGGAACCAGACGTGTGCCCCCAGGAAGTGAACAGATCCATACTTGATTAAACAATTTAACATTCCACAGCATCAGATTCAGATAACTCTCTGTTGTTGTTCTGTAACCCCCTCCCACCCCTCAGAATAGAATGGTCAAATGCAAAGCATTGATTTTCAGACCAGTTTCTGCTCTAATGGATAGAACGATGAGCTTCATTTTGCTGTGATGGGAGCCTGTCAAGCCCTCTGGCCATAGTCGATAGTGATGGGCCAACAATCAGCAGCAACGTTAGAGAAAACTAGAGAAAGACAAACGGATAAAGAGAGACAGCTCTTATTGCCCAGAGGGATAGGCTAAGGTGGCTGTGAAGCCAATATTCCAACTGACCCACCTCACCCAGCCACAGGGGAGGGTAAATCTGTCATGCTGTTTATAGCAAGATGTTCTTTGCTTCTCATCCTATAGGAATCATAGTGAGAGAGCCAGATAGCGTTTTCTTGAGTAATAAGGGAAGAGAAAGGGACATGGGATATCTAGTCAGTTGCACAACTGAATTCCTTCAACCGAAATGTGTCTTCCGCATTTAAACTAAGCCCTCTGAATCAGAGAGGTGCGGAGGGTTGCCTTAAATCGACGTCCACGTCATCGGCGCCCGGGGAGCATTTGTTGTTGAGGTTAACTGCCTTGCTCAAGGGCAGAACGGCAGATTTTTCCACCTTGTACATTGTAACATACATTGTACATTGTAACGATCAGTAGCATGCTTCCTATACCCAAGAGTATTTAAATAGATGTATCTGATGTTGCTGTAGCATGTTTTTTTAAAGGATCAGGGGATAGTGGTTGCAATTCAAAGCATGATAAAATCATTTGCATGTCAGTGCTGGCAGGCTGAAGAAATATGAAAGCGTACTGTCCTGTCTGTTTTCACAATGTGTACACAATGTGTACAGTTGAAGTCGGAAGTTCACATACACCTTAGCCAAAAACATTTAAACTCAGTTTTTCACAATTCCTGACATTTAATCCTAGTAAAAATCCCCTGTCTTAGGTCAGTGAGGATCACCATTTTATTTTAAGAATGGGAAATGTCAGAATAATAGTAGAGAGAATGATTTATTACAGTTTTTATTCCTTTCATCACATTCCCAGTGGGTCAGGAGTTTACATACACTCAATTAGTATTTGGTAGCATTGCCTTTAAATTGTTTAACTTGGGTCAAACGTTTCGGGAAGCGTTCCACAAGCTTCCCACAATAAGTTGGGTGAATTTTGGCCCATTCCTCCTGACAGAGCTGGTGTAACTGAGTCAGGTTTGTAGGCCTCCTTGCTCACACACACTTTTTTTTCAGTTCTCCCTACAAATGTTCTATAGGATTGAGGTCAGGGCTTTGTGATGGCCACTCCAATACCTTGACTTTGTTGTCCTTAAGCCATTTTGCCACAACTTTGGAAGTATGCTTGGGGTCATTGTCCATTTGGAAGACCCATTTGCGACCAAGCTTTAACTTCCTGACTGATGTCTTGAGATGTTGCTTCAATATATTCACATAATTTTCTTTTCTCATGATGTCATCTATTTTGTGAAGTGCACCTGTCCCTCCTGCAGAAAAGCACCCCCACAACACGATGCTGCCACCCCCGTGCTTCACGGTTGGGATGGTGTTCTTCGGCTTGCCAGCTTCCCCCTTTTTCCTCCAAACATAACTATGGTCATTATGGCCAAACAGTTCTATTTTTGTTTCATCAGACAAGAGGACATTTCTCCAAAAAGTACGAACTTTGTCCCCATGTGCAGTTGCAAACCGTAGTCTGGCTTTTTTATGCCGGTTTTGGAGCTGTGGCTTCTTCCTTGCTGATCGGCCTTTCAGGTTATGTTGATATAGGACTCGTTTTACTGTGGATATAAATACTTTTGTACCTGTTTCCTCCAGCATCTTCAGAAGGTCCTTTGCTGTTCTTCTGGGATCGATTTGCACTTTTCGCACCAATATATGTTCATCTCTAGGAGACAGAACATGTCTCCTTCCTGAGCAGTATGATGGCTGCGTGGTCCCATGGTGTTTATTCTTGCGTACTATTATTTGTACAGATGAACGTGGTACCTTCAGGCATTTTCCCCATTTTTTTGGAGTGGCCTCCCGGTCTTTAGTGCCAGCCGTGACCCTGTGTAATCCTGGGCCCTCTTTCTGGTTTCCTCCGCCTTCCTCGCTGCTTCTACCTGCTCCCATGGAAAGTGCTCCCAAGGATGAACCAGACTTGTGGAGGTCTACAATTTCTTTTCTGAGGTCTTGGCTGATTTCTTTTGATTTCCCCATGATGTCAAGCAAAGATGCACTGAGTTTGAAGGTAGGCCTTGAAACACATCAACAGATAAACCTCCTATTGACTCAAATTATGTCAATTAGCTGATCAGAAGCTTCTCAAGCCATGACATCATTTTCTGGAATTTTCCAAGCTGTTTAAAAGCACAGTCAACTTAGTGTATGTAAACTTCTGACCCACTGGAATTGTGACACAGTGAGTTATAAGTGAAATAATTTGTCTTTAAAAAATTGTTAGAAAAATTGTGTCATGCACAAAGTAGATGTCCTAACCGACTTGCCAAAACTATAGTTCGTTAACAAGAAATTTGTGAAGTGGTTGAAAAATGAGTTTTAATGACTCCAACCTAAGTGTATGTAAACTTCCGACTTCAACTGTATATTGGATTCTTGATGTGAGGGATAACTGAATTGCCTTTGCTCCAGACATTGTTTAGGGCAGCCATGAAGGTTAAGAGTATGATTGTCTAGGGAGATTTATATGCCACCGTATAAGGTTATTGTGTATATAATCTAACTGCGTAGACCATGAGCTGTGCAAATTGTGTTAGAATTTGAATCATTTCCTCGGGTTCGGTTTCAGACTCCCCCAAATAAATCACTTCTTATCACAGGAGCTTTGCCTCTCAAGGCCCAATTGTCAATGGAGAAAAATGAGAAAGTAGCGGAGGATGATTTTGATCTGTTCAGGGACCTCATACAAATAAATCACGCTACATCAGTCACTCCAGCTAGCAAAGTCACATTCACCATCCATTCTCATCAGAAATAGTGACAGTTGAAAAGCATCTCAGACAGGAACTACAAAAATGTGAAGTGAATGCATTACATAGTGGGTTCAGAAGTCCAAGTGGTAGGGTTACACTTGCAACTCTACTTATGTATGCATTCATAAAGCCTTCATAAGAGCTACGTAAGACCTAACATTCATCATAGGCAGGCATAAACATTATGAACAATGGCATAAGATAGCAGTCAGGCTTTCTAAGTAATTAGTTTCTTTCTGGGTGTGATAATGAGATATTGTCAACTAATGTGGTTGTTATTAGATATTTCTTCTGGCAACTCAGAATCCCATGAGTACATTTGATGGCTGGAGGCCTGTATTAAACCCTCCCCAGCCTAGCCATCCCGTCCTAGATGATAGGGTTTGATGAAGTGAAAGTCAGTCAGAGTGACAGGGACCGTGTCCTGGGATGCTCGGCCAAGCTTTGTTCACTTCTGGTGCACTCACCCATCACTATTGTTCAACCGTGCCTAGTCAGAGAAAAACCTCACAAGCTAAAAGTTTATTCAGTGGTATGTAGGTATGTACAAACGTACAATCTCTGCAACACTGCTGCTCAGTGTTCTACTGTTAGACCTGTCATGGTTCTGAACATGGAATAATCTCTTTCTTGGGAACATTGTAGAGGGACATGAGAAATATGAGACAACAGCCATTTTTATTGCCATCCATTATGTTGTGCCTTCTGTGCATTACATCTTTATTTCTCTGCCCGGTCCTGTCTTTCCCCGTCCAAGAATAAACCGCTCATACGTCTTTATTGCCGTAAGAGGCAGGGGGTTTACCTACATTACATTTGGAATGACGATGAATGCATACGAGCATTGACTGTATAGGATATCTCTCTGAAATCATGTCTCATATGGGCTGCTCTCTTTGATCAGAAATTGTATCTCCTCACCCAAGTGGAAGTCATCATAAGGCATCATGGGAAAATGACTCAAGATACTCTATGCTCAGTAGGACCATTAAGCTCTTTACTTTCCACTGAATTCCCTCTGTGCCACTGGCTGATCCTCAATGGCATTCAAGCGCCATTAAGTAGCCATTAAGTTATGCTTTATTTGAAAATTAAATCCACTTCATTTGCCTTGGGAGGGAAAATAAGTGCTTTGCCTTATTTTAGTTAGTGCCGCGGTTACCGACGACGCTAATGACATTATGTGAAGCTAGCTATTAGGAATGCTATGCAGTTCCTTGAAAGAATTGTGTTTGGTGACAGTCTCATAAGTAGTTCAACAGCAAGGGTATATTGCCATATGGAATATGCCCCAGTCAGTCACCTTCTAGGCTGTGAACACTAGTAACGCCAAACCCATGTTTTAAATACAGCACAGTCACTGGAAACTATCTCAGGAATCCCCTCAAACACCCAACAAAATGATATCATCACCCCTCGCCACATTCAAAACAAACACATTTGGGCAGCCCACACCAAACCTCCCCACTGTGTTTTTCGTGCCTCAGGGTTTTGATTCATTGACATGTTTTTTTAAATCGTTGTTAGCCATACTCAGCAAATCAAAGGCTTTTGATTTTGAAGTGGATAGCTCCATTGCTTGTAATGATGGGTCTTTAAAAGAGTTTTATAGCCCATCTCTGGGATTGGGAAGACTGGGAAGACCCAAAACCACAGTGATGTCATAATGGAATGCCATCCAAGAGGGCGGGATATCTGGCATTCCCAGGAATGGTTACTCCTTTATAATTCTGTCAGTGATGTAAAATACTTAGATTGCTCGGTTACTAAACTCTTCCCCACACTTTTACTGCTCTGAAAAGGAGTAGTATTTCAAAGCATCAGTTATTTCATGTGTTCAGTGCTGCTAATGAGTACAGTGCTCTTAGGGTATGACTTTATGCATGATTTATTATTATTTTTTTACCTTTATTTAACTAGGAAAGTCAGTTAAGGACACATTATATTTTCAATGACGGCCTAGGAACAGTGGGTTAACTGCCTTGTTCAGGGGCAAAACGACAGATTTTTACCTTGTCAGCTCAGGGATTCTATCTTGCAACCTTACGGTTAACTCGTCCAACGCCTCTGGACCAATTGGGATCTGGGATGGGAGAGGGGACCAACATGTTTGTTGGCTTGGTTTGTGGGTTTGTTAGCATTGGGGGTTTTCAGGCCCTTGGTATAATGAGGGAAAGATGGCACTGAGCCTTATAAAGCAAAGAGCCATTATGAGAACAACATTCCCTTATCCACAAGCAAGAACCCCCCAAGAACATTCACTGTGTGGGATGACAGCAGTCAATTTTCTGATGCCAGACGTATGCGCTGTAGCTCGATGTAAAACAACAGAGGTGTGTATTTATTGAGTTTGATTGGATATGTTGAAGTTGTGCTCTTGTAAATTGTTCACACACGGGTTAATATGGGGATTTTCATGTTCTTTATAGGTTCGGAATAATAAAAAGACTTGGGTTTCATGGCTGGTATTTAGACAGTCAAACAATAAATGCAAAAGTTTTGGAATAACACATTTGTTTACAGTGTATGATTATGTGACATTTTAGTGATTTGTTAAACAGAAACATATTTCATAATGACCTTTTATCACAAGGTCAATTTTAATCTTGCAGAGATGGAACGAAATATAGAGATAGAAAGTGAAAAATAGTGATGATATATATATAAACTCCTGTCTTTCAAAGACAATTTGTAAAAATCCAAATAACTTCACAGATCTTCATTGTAAAGGGTTTAAACACTATTTCCCATGCTTGTTCAATGAACCATACACAATGAATGAACTTGCACCTGTGGAACGGTTGTTAAGACACTAACAGCTGACAGACGGTAGGCAATTAAGGTCACAGTTTAAGAAAACGTAGGACACTAAAGAGGCCTTTCTACTGACTCTGAAAAACACCAAAAGAAAGATGCCCAGGGCCCTGTTCATCTGCGTAAAGGTGCCTTAGGCATGCTGCAAGGAGGCATGAGGACTGCAGATGTGGCCAGGGCAATAAATTGCAATGTCCGTACTGTGAGACACCTAAGACAGCTCTACAGGGAGACAGGACGGACAGCTGATCATCCTCATAGTGGCAGACCACGTGTAACAACACCTGCACAGGATCGGTACATCCAAACATCACACCTGCGGGGCAGGTACAGGATGGCAACAATAACTGCCCGAGTTACACCAGGAACGCACAATCCCTCCATCAGTGCTCAGACTGTCCGCAATAGTTAGCTCTCACCAGGGGTGATGGTCGTATTCGCGTTTATCATCGAAGGAATGAGTGTTACACTGAGGCCTGTAAGCTGGAGCGGGATCGATTTGGAGGTGGAGGGTCCGTCATGGTCTGGGGCGGTGTGTCACAGCATCATCGGTCTGAGCTTGTTGTCATTGCAGGCAATCCCAACGCTGTGCGTTACAGGGAAGACATCCTCCTCCCTCATATGGTACTCTTCTTGCAGGCTCATCCTGATGACCCTCCAGTATGACAATGCCACCAGCCATACTGCTCGTTCTGTGCGTGATTTCCTGCCAGACAGGAATGTCAGTGTTCTGCCATGGCCAGCGAAGAGCCCAGATCTCAATCCCATTGAGCACGTTTGGGACCTGTTGGATCGGAGTGTGAGGGCTAGGGCCATTCCCCCCAGAAATGACCTGGAACTTGCAGGTGCCTTGGTGGAAGAGTGGGGTAACATCTCACAGCAAGAACAGGCACATCTGGTGCAGTCCATGTGGAGTTGTGGAGATGCACTGTAGTACTTAATGCAGCTTGTGGCCACACCAGATACTGACTGTTACTTTTGACCCCCTTTGTTCAGGGACACATTATTCCATTTATGTTAGTCACATGTCTGTGGAAATTGTTCAGTTTATGTCTCAGTTGTTGAATCTTATGTTCATACAAATATTTACACGTTAATTTTCCCGAAAATAAACACAGTTGACAGTGAGAGGACATTTCTTTTTGCTGAGTTTATATAGAGAGAGGGCTAGAGAGAGAATGTAAAGGAGAGAGAAAGAACAACTCTTAGAAAAAAAAGTGCTATCTTGAACCAAAAAGTGTTCTACCTGAAACCAAAAAGGGTTCTCCATGGGGACAGACACAGAATCCTTTTGGAGTCCTTTTTTCTAAGAGTGTATCAGTCCCTGTGAAGAAGAGAGCCACCTCCTTCATATTCTCTCTCACCTGTAGCTTAATGTTCTCTGTGGAGTAGGAGATCAAATCAAAATCCAATCAAATGTTATTAGTCACATGTGCCGAATACAACAGGTGTAGACCTTACAGTGAAATGCTTACTTACGAGCCCTTATCCAACAATGCAGTTTAAAAAAATATGGATAAGAATACGAAATAAAAGTAACAAGTAATTAAAGAGCAGCAGTAAAATAACAATAGCGAGACTATAAGCAGGGGGGTACTTGTACAGAGTCAATGTGCGGGAACACCAGTTAGTTGAGGTAATATGTACATGTATGTAGAGTTAATAAAGTGACTATGCATAGATGATAACAACAGAGAGTAGCAGCGGCGTAAAAGAGGGGGGCAAAGAAAATAGTCTGGGTAGCCATTTGATTAGGTGTTCAGGAGTCTTATGGCTTGGAGGTAGAAGCTGTTTAGAAGCCTGAGACCTAGACTTGGCACTCCGGTACCGCTTGCTGTGCGGAGAGAACAGTCTTTGACTAGGGTGCCTGGAGTTTTTAACATTTTTTAAGGCCTTCCTCTGACACCGCCTGGTATAGAGGTCCTGGATGGCAGGAAGCTTGGCCCCAGTGATATACTGGGCCATTCACACTACCGTCTGTAGGGCCTTGTGGTCAGAAGCCGAGCAGTTGCCATACCAGGTATTGATGCAACCCGTCAGGATGCTCTCGATGGTGCAGCTGTTAAACCTTTTGAGGATTTGAGGACCCGTGCCAAATCTTTTCAGTCCCCTGAGGAGGAATAGGTTTTGTTGTGCCCTCTTCACGACTGACTTGATGTGCTTGAACCATGGAACTTGAAGCTCTTAACCTGCTCCACTGCAGCCCCGTCGATGAGAATGGAGGCGTGCTCGGTCCTCTTTTTCCTGTAGTCCACAATCATCTTCTATGTCTTGATCATGTTGAGGGAGTGGTTGTTGTCCTGGCACCACATGGCCAGGTCTTTGACTTCCTCCCTATAGGCTCTCGTTGTTGTCGGCGATCAAGCCTACCACTGTGTGTCATCGGTATACTTAATGATTGTGTTGGGAGTCGTGCCTGGCCGTGCAGTCTTGAGTGAACAGGGAGTACAGGAGGAGACTGAGCACGTACCCCTGAGGGGCCCCTGTGTTGAGGATCAGCGTGACGGATGTGTTGTTCCCTAACCTTACCACCTGGGGGCGTCCCGTAAGGAAGTCCAGGATCCAGTTGCAGAGGGAGGCGTTTAGTCCCAGGGTCCTTAGCTTATTGATGAGCTTTGAGGGCACTTTGGTGTTGAATGTTGAGCTGTAGTCACTGAATATCATTCTCACATAGGTGTTTCTTTTGCCTGGTGGGAAAGGGCAGTGTAGAGTGCAATAGAGATAGCATCTTCTGTGGATCTGTTGGGGCGGTATGCAAATTAAGGTGGGTTTAGGGTTTCTGGGATAATGGTGTTGATATGAGCCATGATCCGCCTTTCAAAGCACCACATGGCTACAGATAGAGATGACACGGTATGAAAATGTCACATCACGGTTATGGTGACCAAAATGATCACGGTTTTCAGTATTATCGCGGTATTGTTAAAATGTGCTGGAAAGTTCAAAAAGTAGTGATACACATACTGAAATCATTTCACCAAGTTTTATATGAAAACCAACAAACAACAAATAAAATGAGCAGCACTATGCACTTTTTGTGTGCATAAACATTAAAATAATAACATTAACATTAAAGATGGCACCATGTGGCCATGAGATGTAAGTTTCCCTAGTGCAGGTTTAAATGAACACAATCTTATGTAAGCAAATCAAAGAAACAAACAACAAATTAAATTAGCAGCACTCACTTGTCGTGAGGCACGGCAACCTTCATCAGCCTCAGAAAGCCAGGCCTCTCAACTATTTGAAATGGCATCATGTCCTTTGCAATGTAATATGAAAGGGCTGCAGTGAGGTCTTGATCGTGTTTAGATGTGGGTGCATAGGCAGCCTGCCTTTTAAATGGTTGCTGGAGTGTCTTTGTCACAGCTGTAGATGAGGAGGGACCAGTAGCATCTGGGTTTGCCTGCTGCACACCCACTCTGTAAACAAGGGAATAGCAAATGTATTATTATTATTATTATTGGTGGTGTTGTTACATTATATTTATTATTATTATTATTCACACACACACACACGCACGCACGCATGCACACGCACACTCTATCTTCTGTGTTGCATTTGTGTATATGCACTGACGCCATGCACAATTTACATAAATACAAATGAGTCTTAGGAAGACAGTGATAGTAATTGCAATGAGCCCAACAATTGACATAAATACAGGAGTCTATAGTGTTTCTCCTGTTGGAACAATTTTACAACCAAGTCGACGACTGCCGGATTTTAAATGACCAAAATATGTTGGTTGGGTGACTAAACTACATAACGTGTTATCGTGTGCAATGGGCGAATAGTCTGCAGACACATGACGCATACAACAGCAGAACAACGTGTTGTGTTTTTACAAGGGTAGGTAACACTAAAAGCTTCTGTTCACATTATTGACAAGCTGTTAGCAAGTTACAGACAAACCATGACATGTTCCCCCATTCTGAAGTCCCCACATCATGCATTGAGCTAAAAGTTAACTTACGTTGCATTCACTATAAAGTAGTAGATTGTGGTCACGAAGATGACTCAAGATATTTGAAGTGTTGCCCCCTTTCGCAGCTATTTTTTGTGTGCATGTTCTGCAGACAGAGTGACAATCTTCGATTAAGTTTCCCTCAGCACTCTTGTAAAACCCAAAATATGACCATAAAATCTCCAGAGTGCTGACACTGCCTTTCGCCATGTTTTCACACAAAACAAAACCCACGTTGCATGCTGTGCATGTGTCAGACTGTTGCTAACTTTGGTTGATGCTGGACAGTATTTTCCGTGAGTTTTTCAAGCCGTGTTTGATCAAACACGGTTTTAATGATAATTCAAATTTGAAATGGTAATACTAATCGTCGGGAATTTTACTGTGGTTTATCGTGAAACCGGTAACCGTTTCATCCCTAGCTACAGACGTGAGTGCTACGGGTCGGTAGTCATTTAGACTGGTTAACTTAGAGTGCCTGTGCCCAAGAACAATGGTTGTCTGCTTAAAACATGTTGGTATTACAGACTCAGACAGAGAGAGGATAAAAATGTCAGAGAAGACACTTGCCAGTTGGTCAGTGCATGCTCGCAGTACATGTCCTGGTAATCTGGCTGGCCCTGCGGCCTTGTGAATGTTAACCTGTTTAAAGGTCTTACTCACATCGGCTGCGGAGAGTATGATCACACAGTCGTCTGGAACAGCTGGTGCTCTCATGCATGTTTTACAATTATTTGCCTCGAAGCGAGCATAGAAGTAGTTTAGCTCGTCTGGTAGGTTTGTGTCACTGGGCAGCTCTCGGCTGTGCTTCCCTTTGTAGTCTGTAATAGTTTGCAAGCCCTGCCACATCCGACGAGCGTCAGAGCTGGTGTAGTACGATTCTATCTTAGTCCTGTATTGACGCTTTGCCTTTTGATCAATGTGAGATGCTGCGTCTCTGATCCATAACCCTGTGCTCACTCTTTCATTCATAAAGATGCATTCATTCATTCATAAAGATACAGTATCTATCCCTATGGGTTTAGCAGTGTAGTCCTCACATCAATGGCCTGAACTAACATAGGACAGGACAACACACAACAGTGAAATAGTGGTAGCCTTCTGGAGTTAGAGCTGATAAAATCTCAAACTGTTGCAAGAGCTATCACCTCTCTCTCTCTGAGGGACTAATTTGACTGCGGCATCTGGGAGTAGTTTTAGTATAAATGTCGAATCAATAAAAAAAATGTAAGTTCATGCCTGAGAGACGCTCTCCTTTGTGCAGTGGAATCAATCAGATCAGAGCCATGAGTTCTATTGCTGGCTGGACACCACAACTGCCAGCTGGGTTAATAGCTCTCTGTGCCTTTCTTAATCTAAACATTTTTCACTTTAAACTCTCACACAGTCACAGCCAGGCCAACTACACTACATGGTGATCTTAGGCTTGTGTGCGGCTGTTTGGCCATGGAAACCCATTTCATGAAGCTCCCGACTAACAGTTATTGTGCTGACGTTGCTTCCAGAGGCAGTTTGGAACTTGGTAGTGAGTGCTGCAATCGAGGACAGTCAATTTTTACGAGCTGCAGCACTCGGCGGTCCTGTTCTGTAAGTTTGTTGTGGCCTACCACTTCGTCGCTGAGCCTTTGTTGCTCCTAGAGGTTTCCACTTCACAATAACAGCACTTACAGTTGACCGGGGCAGCTTTAGCAGGGCAGAAATCTCATGTACTGACTTGTTGGAAAGGTGGCATCCTCTGACGGTGCCACTTTGAAAGTCACTGATCTCTTCAGTAAGGCTATTCTACAGTCAATGTTTGTCTATGGAGATTGCATGGCTGTTTGCTCGATTTTATACACCTCTTACTAACAGGTGTGGCTAAAATAGCCTAATTCACTAATTTGAAGGGGTGTCCACATATGTTTTTATATATATAGTATACATACCTCAAAAAACAAATAGAAAAGATTGATCCACTGGCAACAATTCAGCTTTTATTTGAAGGTCTTACCACTCAAATGGCTTTTATGTCCAAAGGGCAGTCCATGTGTATTGCAGTGGGGCTGATCAATGTAAGGTCACATGTGGGGACATGAGTGGTACAGGCAGTACACTAACTAACTCTATCCTAGGGCAGTATGGGCATGGCCTAATATGGCATTGGTAGACAGTGGCAATTCAGCACTCTCTGGTCAGTACAATGGGACAGAGTGAGGTACAGAACAACAACAATAACAGAATCATGGCGACTACAATAGAGGATCCCAGCCCTCCCACAACTTCTACTGATGCAGAGGGTGAGCTACCATTAACTCATTTCAATAAGAATAACAAGCTTCAGCATTTATAGTCCGCTCACACTGCCCCCCAAAAAAGCCAGAAGAAGCAATTTCATTGGTTCTAGCCAGCAGAATATGGGGTGTGTCTGTGCAAGGTTGCGGTTCATTGGTTTACTTTCTGGCATCGATTTTTTACGCAAGTTGTGTGAAGGGACCCTAATGTTAAAAAAATGCATATTCATGCTTTTGAATGGAGTACTTTCTGGCAGTGAATGGAGTACTTTCTGTACCTTTGTACTTGTTTTTAATTTGACCAGATAAAAGTACTTACACTAATACTACTACAGAGCTGCCAACTCTCACACATTGGCTGTGACACACACTCCTCTCACGCACTCACGGCACATATCTTACATCTAACTCATTGAAAACTACTGCTTTTATTTTTCGAACGTGTCCATCATTTTGAAATCAAAGCATCTGTGCCTGCAATTTAACATCACGAACGGAACTTTGATAATTGTCCTGTCTTGCCACAGCACTGTGAACTGGCACACTGAAGTATATGATTGGTCTAGTTATATGAGGGATCAAGGGGATTGGATGCATGTTTTAAAGAAACATGGAGCTGAATGGAGAGACAGAATGTTCTGCCCTGATTTTATAAAACTGTATACCGAAATAGTGTTTTTTACATTGGATAAAAGTAGAGACTCAGCTAGATAATGGTACATCATACACTGCAGTTGAGGGACAATGGGAAAGTAATTGTGCTTTGAAAGTTGATAAACTTGTAACCACACTTTTGACAAAATGGCCTTTGAATGTTTTCATAAACCTACTGGATAGCTCTTCTTTGTCTATACCCATTCTGCATCGTTCACACCCACACATCTCTTTAATGGTTCACATGTGAGGCCATGTGCTAAACAGAGTACTCTCGTGTAATAAACAACCAAAGATTTCAAAACTGAAGGCTGGTTTATACTACGTCTATCGACATGTCTGTATAAAGTTGTCGCAGTGACATCATGAACATTCTATTACTGTCCGTCATCAAACTTGTCATTGTCGTTATGTAAAAGTATAAACACAAAAATGACAGGCTGCATGACATCATCAGCCTGGTAGTCCAAAATAGCATAACTGGTGTATTTTAACACCTATAAACCTATCCATTTAAAAATGTATTTAGTACATATCGATCTAGCAAACCAAGCAACTAAAATCAACTTTCTAAACAATGTTTTGGTTTGTTTCTAGCTTGTTAGCTAGCTAGCTAACCTTAAATTATCTGGCTAGCCAGTTCATATAATAACCATATCATATAGTTGACAATGTCTTAACTTTAGCTAATTTGTATTCATTATTACAGGAGAATAACCTCACAACAAGATCATTATTTACAAGTTAACCTCTAGCGTTGAGCAACCCCATATCCGGGAGCATAATCATAGCCTCAAGCTCATTACCATAACGCAATGTTTCCTATTCATGAAAATCGCAAATGAAATGAAATAAATATATTGAAACACAAGCTTAGCCTTTTGTTAACAACACTGTCATCTCAGATTTTCAAAATATGCTTTAACCAAAGCTACACAAGCATTTGTGTAAGAGTACTGATAGCCTAGCATAGCATTAAGCCTAGCATTCAGCAGACAGTAAACTTCCGGCGCCGACAGAGATGGCCGCCTCGCTTCGCGTTCCTAGGAAACTATGCAGTTTTTTTGTTTTTTTACGTGTTATTTCTTACATTAGTACCCCAGGTCATCTTAGGTTTCATTACATACAGCCGAGAAGAACTACTGTATATAAGATCAGCGTCAACTCACCATCAGTACGACCAAGAATATGTTTTTCGCGACGCAGATCCTGTGTTCTGCCTTACAAACAGGACAACGGAATGGATCGCATGCAGCGACCCAAAAAAACGACTCCGAAAAAGAGGGAAACGTGGCGGTCTTCTGGTCAGACTACGGAGACGGGCACATCGTGCCCCACTTCCTAGCATTCTTCTTGCCAATGTCCAGTCTCTTGACAACAAGGTTGATGAAATCCGAGCAAGGGTAGCATTCCAGAGGGACATCAGAGACTGTAACGTTCTGTGCTTCACGGAAACATGGCTCACCGGAGAGACGCTATCCGAAGCGGTGCAGCCAGCGGGTTTCTCCACGCATCGCGCCGACAGAAACAAACACCTTTCTGGTAAGAAGAGGGGTGGGGGTGTATGCCTTATGGCTAACGAGGCATGGTGCGATGAAAGAAACATACAGGAACTCAAATCCTTCTGTTCACCTGATTTAGAATTCCTCACAATCAAATGTAGACCGCATTATCTACCAAGAGAATTCTCTTCGATTATAATCACAGCCGTATATATCCCCCCCCCAAGCAGACACATCGATGGCTCTGAACGAACTTTATTTAACTCTTTGCAAACTGGAAACCATTTATCCGGAGGCTGCATTCATCGTTGTTGGGGATTTTAACAAGGCTAATCTGAAAACAAGACTCCCTAAATTTTATCAGCATATCGATTGCGCAACCAGGGGCGGAAAAACCTTGGATCACTGTTACTCTAACTTCCGCGACGCATATAAGGCCCTGCCCCGCCCTCCTTTCAGAATAGCTGACCACGACTCCATTTTGCTGATACCTGCCTACAGACAAAAGCTAAAACAAGAAGCTCCCACGCTGAGGTCTGTCCAACGCTGGTCCGACCAAGCTGACTCCACACTCCAAGACTGCTTCCATCACGTGGACTGGGACATGTTTCGTATTGCGTCAAATAACAACATTGACGAATACGCTGATTCGGTGTGCGAGTTCATTAGAACGTGCGTTGAAGATGTCATTCCCATAGCAACGATTAAAACATTCCCTAACCAGAAACCTTGGATTGATGGCAGCATTCGCGTGAAACTGAAAGCGCGAACCACTGCTTTCAATCAGGGCAAGGTGTCTGGTAACATGACTGAATACAAACAATGCAGCTATTCCCTCTGTAAGGCTATCAAACAAGCTAAGCGTCAGTACAGAGACAAAGTAGAATCCCAATTCAATGGCTCAGACACAAGAGGCATGTGGCAGGGTCTACAGTCAATCACGGACTACGGGAAGAAATCCAGCCCAGTCACGGACCAGGATGTCTTGCTCCCAGGCAGACTAAATAACTTTTTTGCCCGCTTTGAGGACAATACAGTGCCACTGACACTGCCTGCAACGGAAAAATGCGGTCTCTCCTTCACTGCAGCCAAGGTGAGTAAAACATTTAAACGTGTTAACCCTCGCAAGGCTGCAGGCCCAGACGGCATCCCCAGCCGCGCCCTCAGAGCATGCGCAGACCAGCTGGCTGATGTGTTTACGGACATATTCAATCAATCCCTATACCAGTCTGCTGTTCCCACATGCTTCAAGAGGGCCACCATTGTTCCTGTTCCCAAGAAAGCTAAGGCAACTGAGCTAAACGACTACCGCCCCGTAGCACTCACTTCCGTCATCATGAAGTGCTTTGAGAGACTAGTCAAGGACCATATCACCTCCACCCTACCTGACACCCTAGACCCACTCCAATTTGCTTACCGCTCAAATAGGTCCACAGACGATGCAATCTCAACCACACTGCACACTGCCCTAACCCATCTGGACAAGAGGAATACCTATGTGAGAATGCTGTTCATCGACTACATTCAACACCATAGTACCCTCCAAGCTCGTCATCAAGCTCGAGACCCTGGGTCTCGACCCCGCCCTGTGCAACTGGGTACTGGACTTCCTGATGGGCCGCCCCCAGGTGGTGAGGGTAGGTAACAACATCTCCTCTCCGTTGATCCTCAACACTGGGGCCCCACAAGGGTGCGTTCTGAGCCCTCTCCTGTACTCCCTGTTCACCCACGACTGCGTGGCCACGCACGCCTCCAACTCAATCATCAAGTTTGCGGACGACACAACAGTGGTAGGCTTGATTACCAACAACGACGAGACGGCCTACAGGGAGGAGGTGAGGGCCCTCGGAGTGTGGTGTCAGGAAAATAACCTCACACTCAACGTCAACAAAACTAAGGAGATGATTGTGGACTTCAGGAAACAGCAGAGAACACCCCCCTATCCACATCGATGGAACAGTAGTGGAGAGAGTAGCAAGTTTTAAGTTCCTCGGCATACACATCACAGACAAACTGAATTGATCCACTCACACAGACAGCATCGTGAAGAAGGCGCAGCAGCGCCTCTTCAACCTCAGGAGGCTGAAGAAATTCGGCTTGTCACCAAAAGCACTCACAAACTTCTACAGATGCACAATCGAGAGCATCCTGGCGGGCTGTATCACCGCCTGGTACGGCAACTGCTCCGCCCTCAACCGTAAGGCTCGCCAGAGGGTAGTGAGGTCTGCACAACGCATCATCGGGGGCAAACTACCTGCCCTCCAAGACACCTACACCACCCGATGTTACAGGAAGGCCATAAAGATCATCAAGGACATCAACCACCCGAGCCACTGCCTGTTCACCCCGCTATCATCCAGAAGGCGAGGTCAGTACAGGTGCATCAAAGCTGGGACCGAGAGACTGAAAAACAGCTTCTATCTCAAGGCCATCAGACTGTTAAACAGCCACCACTAACATTGAGTGGCTGCTGCCAACACACTGACACTGACTCAACTCCAGCCACTTTAATAATGGGAATTGATGGGAAATGATGTAAATATATCACTAGCCACTTTAAACAATGCTACCTTATATAATGTTACTTACCCTACATTATTCATCGCATATGCATACGTATATACTGTACTCTATATCATCGATGGCATCCTTATGTAATACATGTATCACCACTTTAACTATGCCACTTTGTTTACATACTCATCTCATATGTATATACTGTACTCGATACCATCTACTGTATCTTGCCTATGCTGCTCTGTACCATCACTCATTCATATATCCTTATGTACATATTCTTTATCCCCTTACACTGTGTATAAGACAGTAATTTAGGAATTGTTAGTTAGATTACTTGTTGGTTATTACTGCATTGTCGGAACTAGAAGCACAAGCATTTCGCTACACTCGCATTAACATCTGCTAACCATGTGTATGTGACAAATAATAAAATTTGATTTGATTTGACAACATTTTCACAAAAACAAGAAAAGCATTGAAATAAAATCATTTACCTTTGAAGAACTTCAGATGTTTTCAATGACGAGACTCTCAGTTAGATACTAAATGTTCATTTTTCCCAAAAATATTATTTGTGTAAGAGAAATAGCTCCGTTTTGTTCATCACGTTTGGCTAAGAAAAAAAAAACGAAAATGCAGTCACTTACAACGCCAAACTTTTTTCCAAATGAGCTCCATAATATCAACAGAAACATGGCAAACGTTGTTTAGAATCAATCCTCAAGGTGTTTTTTCACATATCTATTCGATAATCTATCAGTGGTGGCAGCTGGCTTCTCATCAGAAGAAAACGGAAAAATACTGCAGCTGGAGATTACGCAATAATTGCGATGGAGGACACCAAGCGACCACCTGGTAAATGTAGTCTCATATGGTCAATCTTCCAATGATATGCCTACAAATATGTCACAATGCTGCAGACACCTTGGGGAAAACGTGGAAAAGGTAAGCTGACTCCTAGCTCCTCCACAGCCATATTAGGAGTCATTGCCATGAGGCGGTTTAAAAAATGCAGCACTTCCTGATTGTATTTTTATCTGGGTTTTTTCTGTAACATCAGTTCTGTGGCACTCACAGACAATATCTTTGCAGTTTTGGAAACGTCAGAGTGTTTTCTTTCCAAAGCTGTCAATTATATGCATAGTCGAGCATCTTTTCGTGACAAAATATCTTGTTTAAAACGGGGACGTTTTTCATCCAAAAATTAAAAGAGCGCCCCCTATATCGAAGAAGATAAATGGCTAGCTAATTACAGAAAATAGCTTACGTTTGTGAGTGTGAAGAATTAAAAGCAGGGCATTCTACCGGAGAATTTTAGAACTTGGACACTGTCTCGTTGGCCTAACGTTATATCCTAATTTTACTTTGATGCAGGTCATGTTCTTCTTCACATTACCATCCCTCACTAAATCAAATAAAATCTATGTTTATTTGTCAACATGCACGGGATACAGAAGGTGTAAACGGTACTGTGAAATGGTTACTTGCATAGTGGAGTCTTCTGTTTAGACATAGCTAGCTAAACAATTAACCATAATCCCAACTCATAACGTTACTACCCTCATACCGTTACTACCCTGCAACGTTACTACCCTACAGGTAGCTAAAGCTAACCAACTAGGTTCAATGTTAGCTCGCTAGCTAACATTAGGCTTTAACTAGCAATGCAAATGGCTCTGAGATACAAATAATATCTCTACACAGATCAAAATGTAACGTTAGCTAGCGACCAGCCGGCTAACGTTAGCTAGCTAGCTTACAGTACACTTTAACTTGCAATGAAAACAACTTTCTGACAATATCTGAAACGTATAATATCTAAAAATGTAGCTAGCTAGACTCTTACCCCTATACATGGATGAACACTTCTCCCTCTCTGTCACGGATGTCATGGTTGCCCTTAGTTTGAAGATGTAGTCCGGAGACAGGTGTTTTATACAACAGCCCTCTGTGTTCTCTTTTCAACTCCCATCTCCTTAGCTATTATACTCTGCTTCCACCAGGCATTCCACTGATTTCAAAATTCGTTCCTCCAGAAAGTGGAGAGCCTTAACTCTTTTACATGATATCTTTTTTTTAAAGCACTTTAGAAAGGATTACCTACTCATACTTTAGCAGCTCATGTTATAGACAGAAGTGATCTGCATGGCAGACCAATCCAAACTCATCTCTTGGCATGTCCAGCCCATCTATTATCTCAGTCAATCATGGCTAGCGGGAAGGTTCCTGTTTTTTTCAGTGGCTTAACTAACTATGCTCGGAATTTAACAGTTTTATTTGTGTTTACAGATGTCATACAAGTTTGTTATGAAGGCACATGAAAGTGCATATGTTCCAGAAGGCATTTGTGCCTGTGAAGTAGTGTCAGCATAAACACTACTGTTATTCCCCAAATGTATTTTATTACTCCACTTCTTCCCAATTGCGCCTACTTGTGTCTTTGAAAATGAATGTATTTCTGCAGCCATTCATAGACAGTTTTGAATAAGTCATCAAATAAGCATTGGATATTAAATGCTCCAGGAATCAAATATAATTTTTTACATTTTAGTATTGTGCACATGCTAGGCAGAGATGGTAGAGGGACTCACAACTCATTAAGGCATCTATGTAGAGGAAGATGATGGCAAAGATCTTCAACTGGTAGGCATAAACCACCTGAATATTGATATTCATTCAATTTTCTTGAAGGTTGGGTGATTTTGAGAAGTTAATTGTTATAACAAGAACATTTTCAAACACCCAGCACTTGGGAAACATAGATCAAGGGTGGCCAACTTTCCTGGAGAGAAAGCAAGATTTTATTTCAGAACTAATTTAAAGAGATAGCTCACCCAAATGAAAAAACAAATGTGTCCTTACCTTGAAAGCAGTCTATGGACAAAGAGATTGCAATCTATGATGTGGTTACTTTCTGCCATCAAGCATTAATATAAAAACATTCCCTTTGCAGAGCCTTGGTGTAGTGGTAACACTCCCCGGCACATGACGACAAACATACAACAGGGATGAATCCCTGCTTCCAACCCTCCCACTGTTTCGTGCATTTGCCTGTCTCCTTATCTCATTTCAGTACTGTCTAAAGTGTCAAATCACCCACAAAAATATATTTTTTGCATTTTCTACATTTCAATTTTGAGTGATCATTTAATGTTCAAAGCATCCTGAATACATGTTATGGCCTAAGCCATGTCAAAATATGTAGATCTTCAGGAAATTAGCTTTAAAACAGTAACATTTTCCCAGTCCCCCTTCTAAGGATTGTGACAGGGGGCAATGAAATTGAAAAGTTGGCAGCCCTGCTACTACCTCCCACCTGTGTTAACGACCTGCAGCAACCTACCTCATGTCTTTTATCAGACAGCCCTCCCCTCTTTCCCTTCTTCCCTTTTATGTGATTTATGCACCAAGTTGTGTTTTATGGAAATCGTACACTTATACTAAGTGGACTAAAGAGTCGGTTTGTAGTAACCCTTTGAACTGCCATATTTTCCCTGGTGTTTTTTTGGTGATAATACCCTGGTGTTTTAGCTGGCTCAGTGTGAACACTGTTACTAACCTTGACAGGTAGCTATAATGACCAGTCTCAAATATCATGTTCCATCCCTGGGACATTTGTCTCAGTACTCAGTTTCACTGTTGAGAATTAGAATTTGTCTGACAGGTCACCCATGAGCTGTAGTATTGTCTCTGTGTTTGCATGATTGTCCTTCATTTATTCTAAGCTCAGAATGCAAAACCAAATTACACACTAGCTATCTTAAATTGAGATTGCTAGCTAAAAGTTTGTCATTACTCAGGATATTAGATTTATTCCAAGATATTCTCAAATATATAGGCCTACAACTGAAACTCATCTGCTTTTTGAAAAATATGGAAATGACTGTCTGTATTGTAAGTGCAGACCGCAGAGATTCCTGTAATATATGGAGCCTGATTTTCCCATGAACTGATCAGAGAGCCTCCTACACCCCACTGTCTGCATGCTGTGCACATTAAATGATGTGTTGGTGAGGTTTCGGGCCTACGCTCTTGTGTCAGTCCAACGTGTAGTTCTCAGATTGCTCTCTGCTCTGTCAGTTCCACACCTTGTTGTTATGTCTATGGTTGGTCAAACCGTAGCCTGGTCCCATATCGGTAGTTGCTTTAGCCAGCTATTCTGACAGAGTTGGCTAAACCACATACATATCTGAGACAAGGCTAGTTGGTGTGGTAGTGGCCTGTCAGTTTTGCGTTGAGGTTATCCCTTCAGTTTATCAAGGCGATGGTTGGAGCGGTGGAGAGTGATGGCTAGCTCTAAATGGACAGCTGTGGGCCAACCCTTGGGAAGGCCTCCAGCCAGTGAGGTCATAATGGCTTTAGTGGTGTCAACACCCTCAAGACATGTGCTCATCCATGTTATTTTGTAGCCATAATACAACTTTAGGCAGCTATTCAAGCCAAGCAGTTTCGAGGTCCACCCTTTTAGCGTTTTGGTCGTCCATGCTTATTATACTTTGTGCATGGACACCCTTCATTAAACAGAAGAGATGGAAGTTGAGGGACTCCAGAAAAGAGGGAGGAATCTGTCACAGGGCTAGCTTGTTTCAAACTAACCAAAGCAAATGATCACCAACTCTGTGTTTGGCTCGCCCCAAAGAGTTGATGTTAGCTCCAGAGCAGGGGCAGCTAGCTATGCCCTAGGCTAGGTTTGGTGCTATCCTTTCAAATTTGTGTGAAACATTGCTAAGCCCTGAGCTTTAGAGCTCTCTTAGCTCTGGGCTTTAGAGCTCTCTTAGCTCTGGGCTTTAGAGCTCTCTTAGCTCAGGGCTTTAGAGCTCTCTTAGCTCTGGGCTTTAGAGCTCTCTTAGCTCTGGGCTTTAGAGCTCTCTTAGCTCTGGGCTAAGCAGAAAATGTGTAAATCCTTTAACCCAAACTATCCCGCTGCATAATTTACTTTAATAAACTATGTTTATTGGGCCTATTTTAGAGTTGCGTGGCTATAAAAGTGGCATGGAGCTGGGAGCTGACAAAGGTCTGCTTTATATTTCATATGCTCCTGCAACCAGACTCCAGGGACGGGCTATAAGGACACTCCTGACCTGCAGAACTATGACCTAAAATCTAAAACTGACCCTTACCCTAAACCTAACCTTAACCAAACCCTTAATCCTGACCCTCACCCTAACCATAACCTATTTTTAACCAATTTTGAAATTAAATATTGGTTTTGTAGGTCAGGACTGTCCATATAGCCTTTTCCCAGCCACCAGCCTTCTTTCTTGTGGACAGACATTAGGCAGAACTTGTTTCTAAGCTGCCTGCTGCAGATCATATCATTTTGTATTTTCTTCAGTTGCATGTTTCTTGCCAAGGTCATTAGAAGAGACACTGTGTGGAGGGAGGGAGACATTGTCTGAGACATGGGACTGATTAACAATCACGTTGCTGTCATTTTAGATCTCCATAAATTACAGTATAATGTCAGGGAAAGTGACTGTTAAATCTATGCCAGCATTGGCTCGTTGGCTCAGTCTACTGTATATGCCTGATAACTGTCTTTATGTTATGTGGTTGTCTCACCTAGCTATCTTTGGATAAATGCACCAACTGTAAGTTGCTCTGAATAAGAGCGCCTGCTAAATGTAACTGACCATCACTCACTCTCTCCTTCACCTCATTGATTTTCCTCTTTGCTCTAATCGTTCGTTCCTTGCATTCATCACTCCTCCCATTAATCCTTTCTCTCTTTATTTGTCTCTCTCTCTCTCTCTCTCTCTCTCTCTCTCTCTCTCTCTCTCCCACTCTCTCTCCTACTGTATGTCTCCTTCTTTCTCTTTCAGTGAAGGTAGATTACAGCATGACTCAGTCTAGAGGGAGTAGGGAGGGGGGCTGCATTCATTTCAAACACCTTTTTGCTTCAGCCAAATACTGTTATTTTGCTCTTATCCAGAGACCAGCTGAATTTGAAACACTCAAGGGATGCACTGGGAACTTGAGAAATAGATGTATTTCATACTGCTCATACACTTGGGAAATGTAATTAAATTGATGTAAGTACAGATATGTGAATATATGTATACTATATGCATAAATTAGTATGTGGATGTAGCAAACTGCTGAATATGATGTTTGCTTGCAAAGAGGAGAGAAGTTTCAGAGAGAGGGAGAGAGAGCAGTTTCAACCCAATGTGAATAATTCAGAGCTTTGGGAGGGCCTTCTATCAGAAGAGAGGAACAGGAGAAGAAACACGCCCAAACATCACAAACACACACACCTGTCCGAGTGATGTGGTTGCCATCTGGTGGAGAGTTGTTTTCCTCCAAGGTGTCGACTCACCTGTCATGAGATAGCAGTCTGATGACACAGGTGGAGAGTTAGAATCCTGCTCCAGTTGTGTCCCAATCCAAATGAAGTCTGTCTGTTAGTTTTATCCTTTGAGGGATGTTCTACTTTTGTTGCTTCTCAGGCCATGAAAATACAAGTGGATTACTGTATATAAATAGAAAATCAATATTATAGACGGATCATAAAGTTGTCCTGTTTTATTAGAGCGCTAGTAAGTGTTTATATACAGTATTACTAGGGCCCAGAGTTTTTCCTCAGGTCAAGTGGTCAGGAATAATACAGAAACCCAACAGGATCTCTTGTAGAACCTCATGTCTTATGGGTCGCACACATCACACCGAATGTAGATCTCCTGTTCGTCTACCGTTCGTTCGTTCAGTGTGCTGTTGACGTCTGACTGTCAACATTTTTGCACAATGTAAAATCGGTTTGCACTCTCGAACTCTCGTCAGGCAAACACAATCAGGCCTGCTAAGGCTTTATTGGTTCCTTGCCTTTACTTACAGTGCCTTTGGGGTTTCAGGTGTCTCCGGAAGGTGGTGATTGACTCCGCTGTCCTGGCGTCGTGAGGAGTTTGTTCCACCATTGGGGGCCAGAGCAGCGAACAGTTTTGACTGGGCTGAGCGGGAACTGTACTTCCTCAGTGGTAGGGAGCGAGCAGGCCAGAGGTGGATGAACGCAGTGCCCTTGCTTGGGTGTAGGGCCTGATCAGAGCCTGGAGGTACTGCGGTGCCGTTCCCCTCACAGCTCCGTAGGCAAGCACCATGGTCTTGTAGCGGATGCGAGCTTCAACTGGAAGCCAGTGGAGAGCGGAGGAGCGGGGTGACGTGAGAGAACTTGGGAAGGTTGAACACCAGGACGGGCTGCGGCGTTCTGGATGAGTTGTAGGGTTTAATGGCACAGGCAGGGAGCCCAGCCAACAGCGAGTTGCAGTAATCCAGACGGGAGATGACAAGTGCCTGGATTAGGACCTGCGCCGCTTCCTGTGTGAGGCAGGGTCGTACTCTGCGGATGTTGTAGAGCATGAACCTACAGGAACGGGCCACCGCCATGATGTTGGTTGAGAACGACAGGGTGTTGTCCAGGATCACGCCAAGGTTCTTAGCGCTCTGGGAGGAGGACACAATGGAGTTGTCAACCGTGATGGCGAGATCATGGAACGGGCAGTCCTTCCCCAGGAGGAAGAGCAGCTCCGTCTTGCCGAGGTTCAGCTTGAGGTGGTGATCCGTCATCCACACTGATATGTCTGCCAGACATGCAGAGATGCGATCGCCACCTGGTCATCAGAAGGGGAAAGGAGAAGATTAATTGTGTGTCGTCTGCATAGCAATGATAGGAGAGACCATGTGAGGTTATGACAGAGCCAAGTGACTTGGTGTATAGCGAGAATAGGAGAGGGCCTAGAACAGAGCCCTGGGGGACACCAGTGCTGAGAGCGCGTGGCGAGGAGACAGATTCTCGCCACGCCACCTGGTAGGAGCGACCTGTCAGGTAGGACGCAATCCAAGCGTGGCCGCGCCGGAGATGCCCAACTCGGAGAGGGTGAGAGGAGGATCTGATGGTTCACAGTATCGAAGGCAGCCGATAGGTCTAGAAGGATGAGAGCAGAGGAGAGAGAGTTAGTTTGAAGAGCAGTGCGGAGCGCCTCCGTGATACAGAGAAGAGCAGTCTCAGTTGAATGACTAGTCTTGAAACCTGACTGATTTGGATCAAGAAAGGTCATTCTGAGAGGAGATAGCGGGAGAGCTGGCCAAGGACGGCAAGTTCAAGAGTTTTGAGAGAAAAGAAAGAAGGGATACTGGTCTGTAGTTGTTGACATCGGAGGGATCGAGTGTAGGTTTTTTCAGAAGGGTGCAACTCTCGCTCTCTTGAAGACGGAAGGGACGTGAGCCAGCGGTCAGGGATGAGTTGATGAGCGAGGTGAGGTAAGGGAGAAGGTCTCCGGAAATGGTCTGGAGAAGAGAGGAGGGGATAGGTCAGCCGGGCAGGTTGTTGGGCGGCCGGCCGTCACAAGAAGCGAGATTTCATCTGAGAGAGAGGGGAGAAAGAGGTCAGAGCACAGGGTAGGGCAGTGTGAGCAGAACCAGCGGTGTCGTTTGACTTAGCAAACGAGGATCGGATGTCGTCGACCTTCTTTTCAAAATGGTTGACGAAGTCATCTGCAGAGAGGGTGGAGGGGGAGGGGGAGGAGGATTCAGGAGGGAGGAGAAGGTGGCAAAGAGCTTCCCTAGGGTTAGAGGCAGATGCTTGGAATTTAGAGTGGTAGAAAGTGGCTTTAGCAGCAGAGACAGAGGAGGAAAATGTAGAGAGGAGGAGTGAAAGGATGCCAGGTCCGCAGGGAGGCGAGTTTTCCTCCATTTCCGCTCGGCTGCCCGGAGCTCTGTTCTGTGAGCTCGCAATGAGTCATCGAGCCACGGAGCGGGAGGGGAGGACCGAGCCGGCCTGGAGGATAGGGGGACATAGAGAGTCAAAGGATGCAGAAAGGGAAGAGAGGAGGGTTGAGGAGGCAGAATCAGGAGATAGGTTGGAGAAGGTATGAGCAGAGGGAAGAGATGATAGGATGGAAGAGGAGAGAGTAGCGGGGAGAGAGAGCGAAGGTTGGGACGGCGCGATACCATCCGAGTAGGGGCAGTGTGGGAAGTGTTGGATGAGAGCGAGAGGGAAAAGGATACAAGGTAGTGGTCGGAGACTTGGAGGGAGTTGCAATGAGGTTAGTGGAAGAACAGCATCTAGTAAAGATGAGGTCGAGCGTATTGCCTGCCTTGTGAGTAGGGGGAAGGTGAGAGGGTGAGGTCAAAAGAGGAGAGGAGTGGAAAGAAGGAGGCAGAGAGGAATGAGTCAAAGGTAGACGTGGGGAGGTTAAAGTCGCCCAGGACTGTGAGAGGTGAGCGTCCTCAGGAAAGGAGCTTATCAAGGCATCAAGCTCATTGATGAACTCTCCGAGGGAACCTGAGGGCGATAAATGATAAGGATGTTAAGCTTGAAAGGGCTGGTAACTGTGACAGCATGGAATTCAAAGGAGGCGATAGACAGATGGGTAAGGAGAGAGAGAGAATGACCACTTGGGAGAGATGAGGATCCCGGTGCCACCACCCCGCTGACCAGAAGCTCTCGGGGTGTGCGAGAACACGTGGGCGGACGAAGAGAGAGCAGTAGGAGTAGCAGTGTTATCTGTGGTGATCCATGTTTCCGTCAGTGCCAAGAAGTCGAGGGACTGGAGGGAGGCATAGGCTGAGATGAACTCTGCCTTGTTGGCCGCAGATCGGCAGTTCGGCAGTATTCAGACCCCTCGACTCCTTCCATATTCTGTTACCTTTCAGCATTATTCTTAAATTGATTAAATAAATACACATACTATTTGTTTCAAATGTATAAATGTTTCAAATGTATAAAAAACAGAAATAACTTATTTACATAAGTATTCAGACCCTTTGCTCTGAGACTCGAAATTGACCTCAAGTGCATCCTGTTTCCATTGATCATCCTTGAGATGTTTCTACAACTTGACCACCTGTGGTAAATTCTATTGATTGCACTTGATTTTAAAACCCTCTTAGGCCTCACTCCCCCCTATCTGAGATATCTACTGCAGTCCTCATCCTCCACATACAAAACCCATTCTGCCAGTCACATTCTGTTAAAGGTCCCCAAAGCACACACATCCCTGAGTCGCTCGACTTTTCAGTTCGCTGCAGCTAGCGGCTTGAACAAGCTGCAACAAACACTCAAACTGGACAGTTTTATCTCAATCTGCTGCTACCGTGTTGTGTTGCTACCATGTTGTTGTCATGTTGTGTTGCTACCATGCTGTGTTGTCATGTGTTGCTGCCTTGCTAGGTTGTTGTCTTAGGTCTCTCTTTAAGTGTTGTCTCTCATCATGATGTGTGTTTTGTCCTATTTTTTAAATATTTTTTATTTTTAATCCCAGCCCCCGTCCCCGCAGGAGGCCTTTTGCCTTCTGGTAGGCCGTCATTGTAAATAACAATTTGTTCTTAACTGACTTGCCTTGTAAAATAACAAATATAAAATAATAATTTGGAAAGGCACACACCTGTCTATTTAAGGTCCCACAGTTGACAGTGCATGTCAGAGCAAAATCCAAGCCATGAGGTTGAAGGAATTGTCTGTAGAGCTCCGAGACAGGATTGTGTCGAGGCACAGATCTGGAAGGGTAACAAAACATTTCTGCAACATTGAATGTCCCCAAGAACATAGTGGCCTCCATCATCCTTTTTTTAAAACCGCTTTTTCTCCCCAATTGGTAGTTAGTCTTGTCTCATCGCTGCAACGCCCGTATGGACTTGAGAGAGGCGAAGGTTGAGAGTCGTGCGTCCTCTGAAACACAACGCAACCAAGATTGTCTGATTAAACCAAGATTGAGCTCTTTGGCCTGAATGCCAAGCGTCACGTCTGGAGGAAACCTGCCACCATCCCTACGGTGAAGCATAGTGGTGGCAGCATCATGCTGTGGGGATGTTTTTTGCAGGAGGGACTGTGACACTAGTCAGGATTGAGGCAAAGATGAATGGAGCAAAGTACAGAGAGATACCTGCTCCCTAGCGCTCAGGACCTCAGACTGAGGCGAAGGTTCACCTTCCAACAGGACAACAACCCTAAGCACACAGCCAAGACAATACAGGAGTGGCTTCAGGACAAGTCCTTGAGTGGCCCAGTCAGAGCCCGACTTGAACCCGATATAACATCTCCGGAGAGAGATGAAAATAGCTGTGCAACAACACTCCCCATCTAACCTGGCAGAGCTTGAGAGGATTTGCGAGAAAAATGAATGTGAGAAACTTTCAAAATACAGGTGTGCCAAGCTTGTAGCAGCATACCCAAGAAGACTCGAGGCTATAATGGCTGCCAAAGGTGCTTCAACAAAGTACTGAGTAAAGGGTCTGAATACTTATGTAAATATAATATTTCTGTTTTTACTTGTAATACATTTGCAAACATTTCTAAACCTGTTTTTTTATTTGTCATTGGGTATTTGCTTTGTCATTGGGGTATTGTGTGTAAATTTATGAGGGATTTAAAAAAATGTTTAAGTACATTTTAGAATAAGGCTGTAACATAACAAAATGTGGAAAAAATCAAGGGGTCTGAGTACTTCCCGAATGCACCATATGTATGTTATGAAAAGAGTCATTTTAATTAATTAATTGAGTCTTCTCCTCTCACAATGGCCATGGCATGACTCAATGGGCCAATTGGTACAGAGGTTAGTGGCTCTCCATCTCCCACACTGCTTCAGGATATGGATGAATAGGGAGGTAGAGAATCAGTGTCTCTAAATGAGCTTTATTGATCACTAGGCAAAGGACCAGGGAATGAAGTTGGGCATCATTTAAAGCACCTATCTGTACTCCCCATAACTGCTCACATTATCCTCCTCAGTAAGAGCAGTACATTGCTGTGTTTAGTCTTCATTCTGAGGGCAGACTTAATCATAATCAAAACATCATTAAGAGTAAAGTGTCTCTGAGGGCCTAGTCGCATCACTTTTGTGATTGTTTTCTTCACCAGTCAAATGAAAAGCCATTCAATGAGTGTTAGTGGTGGACCATAATGGATTCATCCTGAATGGTTTGGTGAACTAGCCCTGTCTCCGTATGAGCCCCATTTCTGCAGAGAGGGGTTTTAGGCACACACACACACACACACACACACACACACACACACACACACACACACACACACACACACACACACACACACACACACACACACACACACACACACACACACACACACACACACACACACACACACACACACACACACACACACACACACACACACACACGCACACACACACAACACACACACTTTATAACATTTCTTCTCAGATAGCAGGGCAAGCAGAACTTGTGTTCCTCTCCCTGGGGTGCTTTTAATCAACCTGTGCCTCATGGTTTTTCATTAATTGTCTCTGTGGGAAAGTAGGCTGTCTTCTGGCTCTGGCTGTCTGGCAGGGTAATCTGGTGTTTTATTAGCAGTGGGGCGGAGAGGACTGCGAGCCGTTAGGAAGGTGATCAATACATGTCTCTTCATTGTCTCAGACTGATCTCTTTATCTCAAGGTGCCTATCTGCCCATCTGAGTGTCAGGAGAGTAAGGAAACTAAGAATTTGGCAAACTGTAATGTAATACTGTTACTGCACATTGCTGCCATCTCAATAATTGATGAAATTAAGTTTATCTGGGACTGGGAAGGGAGGACAGCATGTTATCCTACAGCTCATCATCATGACGTCAATGACTCCACACAACCACAGACACCTCCAAAAAACATATTTGAGGTTGGGCACTCAGAGCCAGATGCACTCTGTACTCCTTGCTTCGTAGTATAATGTTTTGTACAGGAATGAGAGATGAGCCCGATGTAAAAGACTGAAGGAGATGTCTGAACCTGCTGAGTGGATATCCTCTGGTAGCCCTCACTGGTTACCACCTGGTCCTGTGTAAAACACGGCCCCTGAAATCGGAAACTTCAGCAGGTTACATGAGCCCGAGGAAGAGTAGTGTAGAAAAAGAGTGGATGTTTCTAAACTGCATTTAGCCATTATTAATGATTCCTTGTACTGGTTTATGGTGCTGTTTATAGGAAAAGGGAAAGGGGGAAACCTAGTCAGTTGTACAACTGAATACATTCAACTGAAATGTGTTTTCCGCATTTAACCCAACCCCTGCTTTATTACTTAATCGAAGTAGTTGATACAACAGAATAAGGATGTTTGGAGTTTTTGAATATAGGCCTACATTTCTTCAGGAACATCATTCTTAAGAATGTTTCATTTTGCTAGTAAGATAATATGTATTTGGATCAAATGACATGTGCAAACAATATGTGAACGTGATTAATAATCTTCTGTTGTGAAGGCAGCTTCCTGCTGAGTTTGGATGTTCATGGCCTCACAGAAGACTGAACTAAACAGCCATGGGAGGAGAGACATTCCAAAGTCACTAGGTAATCTTCTGACTTTGAAAATGAGAACACTGACAATCTGTTCCCTCCTGTGTGAGTGGGTTGAATTGACTGAAATGGTAGGATATTTAAACAGATTGTATCAGATGATTTTTAATATATGCGGGCAGAGTAATAACATATGTGTCCTGAAGCAAGACAGTCAAACCTGTGTCACAGAGTAAGAAAGAGAAATTAATTGAATACTTTGTTCCTTTAGGGCAAATATGTCTGGCAACATACAGCAGCTCCTGGAATACATACACAAAATCAAAAACACAGGATATACAACATTTCACTTATGGACAACACATACAGTATCACAAGACATACTTTGTGCATATAGATAAATGCTGTAAGTGAGGGGTTATGGTTTATAGTTTGTCTGTGTTTAGGAATGCATGCCCGGTCTGTTCTGTGGAGTGGGATTGTGAGTCTTTGGTCGGACTGTAATGTTTGGTACTTGGCGTTCAGCAGGTGTGTGGTGTCTTTATTGATCTGTTTGGCTTTGTGGATGGTTCTGGTTTTATAGAGGGATGAGACGCTTTGGTACTTGACACCACAAACTTGAAATGTTGACTGTTTTGTGAATTGTGTTGGTGTTTGTTATTGACAGTGAACCATACCAGCCAAGGAAACAGAAGGTGAGAATACTTTGATTAGTTTCTTATAAAAGAGGTGGAGTATTGTGTTGTCCACATTGGAGGAGGTGCAGTCTTTGTTGTCCTTTTTTTGAGTATTGCCTGTGTTAGAATTCTTGACAGTCAGTTGTAGTGAGTGGTTGTTGCTCATTCTGTGAATGTGTGTATTTCTTGCCTGTAGTTGTTTTCTCTCTGTCTGTAGCCTTATAGGGTAGCTCCCAATTGGGACAGTGTATTAGACAAAGCACCAGAGACTTTTGCTGCTTCAAATAGTGGAGTTCAATGGCATTGTCTGTCTGTCTGTCTGTCTGTCTGTCTGTCTGTCTGTCTGTCTGTCTGTCTGTCTGTCTGTCTGTCTGTCTGTCTGTCTGTCTGTCTGGATTAATTTGATGACCCGTGGCAGTTTTACATATCTAATAGCTGTTGTAAACTGGATGGTTCGAGCTCTGAATGCTAATTGGTTGACAGCCGTGGTATATCAGAACGTATACCACAGCTATGACAAAACATGTATTTTTACTGCTGTAATTACGTTGGTAACCAGTTTATAATAGCAATAAGGCACCTCGGGGGTTGTGGTATATGGCCTATATACCACTGCTAAGGGATGTATCCGGGCACTCCGCGTTGCGGGCCTTATTGCTTAAACAAGGCACAGCTGTGAGAACTGAAATGACTACAGTATGTACAAGTTCAGAAAAAGGAAAAAGTAGTTAATGAGACGTTGTAACAAATGGTGCATATACTGTAGTGCAGTGAGTATTAATCTACATGAGAAGAGTGAAGGGCATTTAGTCGCCTTGGACATGGACACATGCCCATCTGTAAATTGGAATAGAAACACACGGATTATTATGTAGACTGCACACATACTGTATGCTCAAAGGCACTTTGACTCTTGACTCTAATGCACGCTCTCTCTCTCTCTCTCTCTCTCTCACACACACACACACACACACACACACACACACACACACACACACACACACACACACACACACACACACACACACACACACACACACACACACACACACACACAGCTTCGAGACACCAGAGAGGGAGTATTGTAAGGGGGGATTATTAAAATAAAATAAATTCATTCCACAAGTCTAATAGCCAAGTCAAAGTTTAACTTTGATCAACCCTCTGATTGGTTTGGGCAGCTAAGTGTTTTGGAAAACTCTTCTAGAAGGTTTGCTGCCTTTGGCTTTGAGGCGGAGGCCCTCTATTCATAAACATAGTCTCCGTCAAGAGCTTGGCTGTCATTTCTCTGGCAGCCGACTCTGTGTGTCTATTGTGAAAAAGGCAAGAGACTGCTTTAACCCTTTCCACTGGTGGGAATTGGCCTTTATGGATATAGGGCTGAAATGTTTCTTACAGAAGAAAAATGAAATGCATAAGCATGGTAGCAATTGAAAGGGAACCATTTGGAGATTATGGGAAAATTATTCGACCAAAGTTAAGGACACAACAGTTGACCTGACACAAGACTGAATCCAAGCATTACACTGTTGATTTTATGTGCATTTTACATTTACTGTACTTTTTGCCTGATTTGTTGATAATGAAATCTGAAAATACTCTGGATACATTCAGTAACATGATAAGAATATTCTTGGAAAATGTGGGGGTTTTGAGTGAAAGGACTAACTGGTGTTTCCAAATGGCCACAAACCTCTCCAACATGATCACAGTTCCTAAGTCATTTCAATGTACTTTTGTGACTCAAAGAAGAGTCTTCAACTATAAGCACACTTGTTGTTGTTTGGTTTGAAACACACCCCTGCTTCCCCGCCATCACACAATTACTGTTGTTGTTTACGCAATCCAAAATCGGTCCATTATAAATCGCAGTCTGGATCAGGTGGGAATCACTTGAAAGCTTGACCAACATGACTCGTTAAGTTATAAAATATGATCTTACAGTGTTAGGCTTTCACAAGGCTATTCAAAGAAACAAATTGTTATTTTGGTGCGCATAGTAAGGAGTCATGAGTGCATTCATGTGTGTGTTCACCTGGAATTTTCTTCACAATAGACAAACATAGGCTCACTCTGTTCAGAACACAGGTTATGATGTACAGGAGGTTGGTGGCACCTAAATTGGGGAGGACTGGCTAGTGGTAAGGGCTGGAGCGGAATGAGTGGAATGGTATTAAATACATCAAACACATGGCTTCCGTTGTGTTTGATGCCATTCCTTTTGCACCATTCCGGCCATTATTATGAGCCTTCCTCCCCTCAGCAGTCTCCTGTGGTATGACGACATGTCATCTTGTAACTGTACATCGAACATAATGATCATAAATGTTGACACTGTATATGAAAATAAGAATTAGTTCTTAACTGACTTGCCTAGTTAAATAAAGGTAAAATAAAAAAAATAAAAAAAATATGACATGAGTTTTATGATAAGGAAATGTGAAGTGCATATTCGGACTTGCTTGTATGACATCAAAGCGGTATTTATTATAATCCTCAATGACTCATCTTTCAAAATACATAGTCCTCTTAATTTACAGCATTTCCCTTACTTAGACAACAAAAAAATGCAACTTCTTGTGCGGTGCTCAAGTTCAGAACGTCTGACAGTCAAACCCATACAGAGCTGTGAAGCGCAGAGCCTGAGCTCTGACATCATTTACAGCATGTTACTGTAGAGCCACTGCGTTCCAATTTAGGTGTTTATACGGGTACGAGTGTAAAGGGTTAACGGCTTAAGGGTAATGAATAACACAAACAGAGAAAATCTATTACATAGATCATTTGACAAAGTAGAACAGCAAGCCCCTCAATTAAGAAAGAAAGGTGGTTTGAGAAAGTCTATAATATGAAATGTTAGCAGAACTAAAACTTTACTTTTTACCTCAAAGACAAGTTGTTATGGTACTTTTATATTTTGATGCAACGTATTACTGCATCAGTCAAGGCCTCCAAATGTCAGTGATCTTAAGAATGACTCTGTCTGTCTGTCTGTCTGTCTGCCTGCCTGCCTGCCTGCCTGCCTGCCTGCCTGTCTGCCTGCCTGCCTGCCTGCCTGTCTGTCTGTCTGTCTGTCTGTCTGTCTGTCTGTCTGTCTGTCTGTCTGCCAGTGAATATCTTTCCCATTTCCACTCTGTACTAAACTTTTCCTTTTTCAAAAGGGCTTCAGCATCATAGCCTACATTCCATAGTACTGCCTTGATATTTTGGAAAATAAAAATGACCTTGCCGAATACCCAATAGGCAATCTCAAGACTGTTCCCAACTTCTCAAACACACAAAAAACTATTTAGCTGTAGCCTCATGCATTCGAATGGCTCTGCCTTGTTTAAAAAGGTCAGGTTTTAAGTCTGAACTCTGTGGTCATGTAGGGCTATTAATCCACAATGGGCCAGCAATGCCTGGAGCAGTGTGGCCAGTATGTGTGTACTATGTGTGTGCTTGCTTGCGTGCGTTCATGCACATGCATGTGTGTGTGTGTACAGTATGCATATACTGTATGTGTGTTTGGGTTTGCTTGGGCCCTTTCCAGCCAGTTTCCTCCAATGTAAATTTCACCTTTATTTAACCAGGTAGGCCAGTTGAGAACAAGTTCTCATTTACAACTGAGATCTGGCCAAGATAAAGCAAAGCAGTGCGACACAAACAAAAACACAGAGTTACACATGGAATAAACAAGTGTACAGTCAATAACACAATAGAAAAAAAGAAAGTCTATATACAGTGTGTGCAAATGGTGTGAGGAGAAAAGGCAAGAAATAGGACATAGTAGCGAAATAATGACAGTTTAGCAAATTATCTAGCGTGTCCTGCGTTGCATATAATCGATACAGTACGCATTCGCGAAATAGGACTGTCGTTGCTCCAACGTGTACCTAACCATAAACACCAATGCCTTTCTTAAAATCAATACACAGAAGTATATATTTTAAACCTGCATATTTAGCTAAAATAAATCCAGGTTAGCAGGTAATATTAAGCAGGTGAAATTGTGTCACTTCTCTTGCATTCATTGCACGCAGAGTCAGGGTATATGCAACAGTTTGGGCCGCCTGGCTCATTGCAAACTAATTGCCAGAATTCTACGTAAGTATGACATAACATTGAAGGTTGTGCAATGTAACAGGAATATTTAGACTGATGGATGCCACCCGTTAGATAAAATACGGAACGGTTCCGTATTTCACTGAAAGAATAAACGTCTTGTTTCCGTGATGATAGTTTCCGGATTTGACCATATTAATGACCTAAGGCTCGCATTTTTGTGTGTTATTATGTTATAATTAAGTCTATGATTTGATGGAACAGTCTGACTGAGCGATGGTAGGCACCAGCAGGCTCATAAGCATTCATTCAAACAGCACTTTTGTGCATTTTGCCAGCAGCTCCGCTGTTTATGACTTCAAGCCTATCAACTCTGGTGTAGGCTGGTGTAACGATGTGATGCATGGGTAACGCTGCTTCTAGGGTGGTTGTTGTCATTGTGTTCCTGGTTCGAGCCCAGGTAGGAGCGAGGAGAGGTACGGAAGCTATACTGTTACACTGGCAATTCTAAAGTGCCTATAAGAACATCCAATAGTCAAAGGTAGATGAAATACAAATGGTATAGAGAGAAATAGTCCTATAATTCCTATAATAACTACAACCTAAAAACTTCTTACCTGGGAATATTGAAGACTCATGTTAAAAGGTATCAACAGCTTTCATATGTTCTCATGTTCTGAGCAAGGAACTTAAACGTTAGCTTTCTTACATGGCACATATTGCACTTTTACTTTCTTCTCCAACACTTTGTTTTTGCATTATTTAAACCAAATTGAACATGTTTCATTATTTATTTGAGGCTAAATTGATTTTATTGATGTATTATGTTAAGTTAAAATAAGTGTTCATTCAGTATTGTTGTAATTGTCATTCTTACAAATACATTTAAAAAATCGTCCGATTAATCGATATCGGCTTTTTTTGTCTTCCAATAATCGGAATCGGCGTTGAAAAATCATAATCGGGAGACCTCTATTCAAAATGATAGATTACGCTAGGTGAGTTAAACAATTACCCAGCCATTTTGACCTCGCTCGCTAACAAATTACCACTCGGTTCCCAAAACAACTCTGAGAAGACTAATGATTCCACACTCTTAAGAGGGAAAGAAAACATGTTTTAAGATAATACTCTGCGATAATAATGCTTTCAGGAAGACCCTCTCTTCTAGATGTACAGTCAGTTGAGTGTTGTGTCATTTTCTTGGCTGATGATGGATGGAATGTCTATTTTTAAAACCTCACACACAACTTTCTTCTTTCATAAAGATCAGGAGGAGAGGAAGAGACCCACAGCATTGAGTTTGGCTGTATCTAGCAGATGACTATTAGTACAGCTACTCTCTGCCCATTATCTGGTACAGTATGCCAGGAATTTGGGTTATTTATGAATGAGAGCAGGGCAGAGGAAGTGTGTGTGTGTGTGTGTGTGGGTATGTGTGTGTGTGTGTTGTGTGTGTGTCATTGTGTGTGTTTTGTCCACAAATGTTCTTGTTAACAAACTATAGATTGTGTGTGTGTGTTGGACATCTACTTTGTGCATGTGTGTGTAATTTTGCGTGTGTGTGTGTGCGTCCGTGCATTGTGCACAGGGGAATATGTCTGGCGTGCTTCTTTCTGTCATAATGCAGGAAACAGTGGGGGACTGACTGCTCTGTGTTGGGCTCTGTTGGGATGGCTGGAGCTATCAGTCATTAATTCTGGTCATTTATGGAATTTGAGTCAAGGGATTATACAGATATGTTGTTCAAGGATATCCTTTCAAACTCAGGTGTTATGTTATAAATATGGAGCATGGTGTTTGCCAAGACGTGTGTGAATAACAAATTGAGAAAGGGGCATCCTTGAGCCATTTGTGTGAAGGTGTTCATGTGTGTGTGTGTGTGTGTGTGTATAAAGTGCACCACGTGCGTGACAAATGTATAGAGAGAAATAGTCACAGGGGGAATATGTCTGGCGTGCTTCTTTCTGTCATAATGCAGGAAACAGTGGGGGACTGACTGCTCTGTGTTGGGCTCTGTTGGGATGGCTGGAGCTATCAGTCATCAATTCTGGTCATTTATGGAACAACCCCAAGGGATTATACAGATATGTTGTTCGATATCGCTTTCACAACGAGGTGTTATGTATATAAATATAAAAGCATGGTGTTTGTTTGCGTGTGTGAATAAGAAAAGACGCTCAAGGAAGAAGCCACTGTCCAAAACCGCATAAAAAAGTGGTTTGTGTGCACATGGAAAAATATTGTACTTTTTGAGGAAATGTCCATTGATGGGTGATGAAACAAAATAGAAGAAAAGAGAATGTTTGGAGGGACAGGGTGTGTGTGCTTGAATAAGAAAGAACAGGGGCAACTGTGTGTTGGGCTCTGTGGGTGGCAGCATCATGTTGTGTGTGTGATTTGAATAAGACAGAGACAGGGACTGTAGTGTGTGTTCACAAAAGAGATGGCATCATGAGAAAAGTAAAATTATGTGGTTAGAGGGATACAGAATTATTGATGTAGATGTATTTTGATTGCATTCTGTGTGAATAGGGTTTGTTTGTTCTCTTACCATATCCATGAGAGGTAGAGGAATAGGCCTGGGTAAAAAAAACTGTTGTGGAGTCAAGGTTTTTATTGTGGTCATCTGTTTCTCATTTTCAACTCTATTAACCCTTGATGTTTGAGTATGAGAGAGAAAGAAGGGAGAGAGAGAGCGAGGAGGGATATACAAACCTGAAGTCAGAAGTTTACCATACACTTAGGTTGGAGTCATTAAAACTTGTTTTTCAACTTGTGGAATGCTACCACAAATTTCTTGTTAACAAACTATAGTTTTGGCAAGTCGGTTAGGACATCTACTTTGTGCATGACCACTGGTAATATTTTCCAACAATTGTTTACAGACAGATTATTTCACTATAATTCACTGTGTCACAATTCCAGTGGGTTAGAAGTTTACATGCACTAAGTTGACTTTGCCTTTAAACAGCTTGGAAAATTCCAGAAAATGATGTAGAAGCTCTAATAGGCTAATTGACACAATTTGAGTCAATTGGAGGTGTACCTGTGGATGTATTTCAAGGCCTACCTTCAAACTCAGTGCCATTTGCTTGACATCATGGGGAAATCAAAAGATATCAGCCAAGAGCCAGAAAACAAATTGTAGACCTCCACAAGTCTGGTTCATCCTTAGGAGCCATTTCCAAAGACCTGAAGGTACCAAGTTCATCTGTACAAACAATAGGACGCAAGTATAAACACCATGGGACCACGCACCCTACATAGCCCCAGGAAGGAGCACGTATTCTGTCTCCTAAATGAAATACTTTGAGAAAAAAAGTGCAAATCAATTGGAAAGAATTAACAAAAAAGGACCTTGTGAAGAAGCTGGAGGAAACAGGTACAAAAGTATCTATATCCACAGTAAAACAAGTCCTATATCCAATATAACCTGAAAGGACACTCAGACAAGGAAGAAGCCACTGCTCCAAAACCGCCATAAAAAAGCCAAACTACAGGTTTGCAACTGCACATGGGAAAAAATATTGTACTTTTTGAGGAAATGTCCTCTGATCTGATGAAACAAAAATAGAACTGTTTGGCCATAATGACCATCGTTATGTTTGGAGGAAAAAATCCAATTTTGAAAAACCATCCCAATCTACGTGAATTCCACGGGGTGCCATCATCATGATTTGGGGGTGATTTGCCATGAGGAGGGACTGAAGAACTCACAAAATAGATGTATCATGAGGAAAGAAAATTATGTGGATATATTGAAGCAACATCTCAAGACATCAGTCAAGTTAAAAGCTTGTTTGCAAATGGGTCTTCCAAATGGACAATGACCCCAAGCATTTACTTCAAACATAAAGTTGTGGAAAAAATGGCTAATGGACAACAAAGTCAAGGTATTGGAGTGGTCATCACAAAGCCCTGACCTCAACCATAGAAAATTTTGGGCAGAACTGAAAAAGCGTGTGTGAGTTAGCGAGGAGGCCTACAAACCTGACTCAGTTACACCAGCTCTGTCAGGAGGACTGGGCCAAAATTCACCCAACTTATTGTGGGAAGCTTGTGGAATGCTACCTAAATGTTTGACCCAAGTTAAACAATTTAAAGGCAATGCTACCAAATACTATTTGAGTGTATGTACACGTTCTGACCCACTGGGAATATGATGAAAGAAATAAAAGTGAAAATAAATAATTATCTCTACTATTATTCTGACATTTCACATTCTTAAAATGAAGTGGTGATCCTAATTTGACCTAAGACCAGACATTTTTTCTAGGATTAAACATCAGGAATTGTGAAAAACTGAATTTAAATGTATTCAGACCACTGCAAATCTAAAACTCTGACTTCAACTTTATAACATAGGAGAAGACTGATCAGAGATGCAGCCATAATAAGTGCCAGAACTCTGGAGCAAATGGAATGGAAACCATGTGTTTAATGTCCATTTGACAACATTCCACCTATATTGCACAAATCAGCCTTTATGGAATGGCAAGATGAGCCAGTCCTTCATAAAAATTAAGGCTCTACCAACCTCCTGTGATATTGAGAGAAGGAGAATGATAGAGACATAAATTTAACTTTTTGGCAACAATGAAAACGTTATGTTTGGGAGAGAACACAGCTGGAGACAATGAGAGAGCACATCCCTACAGAGTCAAACATGGGACAGCAGCATCAATGGTTAGGGCCAACCAAATCTTCAGAAAACAAAAAGATGGTTAAAATTGACACATTGGGAAGATGGATGGAGCCAAAAACAGAGCATTCTGGAAGAATGCATGATGGAGTCTGCAAAAGACCTGAGACTGGGACAGAATTTGTCTTCCAACAAGACAATGATCCCAAACATAAAGCAAAATCTACAATGGAATGGTTCAAAAATAAACATATCCAGGTGTTAGAATGGCCAAGTCAAAGTCCAGACCTGAATCTCAATCGAGAATCTGTGGATGTGAACTGAAAAATGCTGTGGAAAATGCTCTCCATCCAACCTCCGGAGCCGAGCTGTTTGCAAGGAGGAATGGGAAACATCAGTTTCCCTCAAAAGATTACACAGATCCACAAAGAAGTACTCTGGTCAGATAATCCAAGCTGTTTCACAGCAAAATTTGGACCTGGCGCCAGTGAAGAACAAAGTATTAATTTAAGGGGGCTGAATAATTTTGCACTCCCAATTTTCAGTTTTTGATTTGTTAAAAAGTTTGAAATATCCAATAAATGTCGTTCCACTTCATGATTGTGTCCCACTTGTTGTATTCTTCACAAAAAATACAGTTTTTATTTTATGTTTGAAGCCTGAAATGTGACCATTTGTCGCATTGTTAAAACACTGAATACTTTCGCAAGGCACTGTAACATGACATTTGTAATGTCTTTATTGTTTTGAAACTTCTGTATGTGTGATGTCTACTGTTAATTTTTATTGTTTATTTCACTTTATATATTATCTACCTTACTTGCTTTGGCAATGTTAACACGTTTCCCATGCCAATAAAGCCCTTGAATTGAATTGAATTGAGAGCAAGAGATAACCCCATACGGTCTATTATCTGTCACTGTCACTGTCACTGAGAAGCATCTGTCACCAAACACATGGCTGAAATACAGTTGATAAATCTCTTCCTGCCTTGTTCATCCCATTCCCACATTCCTAGTGGTCTTTCTAGTGGGGTCTGACTCATCGAACTCTGCCCTTCTGATTGCTGTCTCAATCTGATGGATTCTGAGCTATCTGCTCTGACATTTAGTCAATAGCGGGACGGCATAGAAGAGGAATAATCACAATGGTTGTTGGTGCAGAGGTTGGAGACCTATCATGATACGTGGAAGGGATACTTCACGGTCCCTTTAGGAGAACATCCTTTAGATCCTAGGAGAAAATACATGTATTTTAGTATCATGCTGTAGTTACTGCCCAGGTTTTTTATGTAGGGTTGGATGAGTAGACCTACTGACTGTCAGTTTAGACTTCAGCACTGAAGCGCCATCCGATTACCTCAACCAACCCAGTATAACAGATTATTGAGAAATAAACATAAATTGCTTAATGGAAATGTGTGACAGACACACCAAAAAAGTCAAACAAATGTGTGTGCATAACAGGATTATGTATACAGTGAATTTCAATTACAGATAAAGACAGTAGGTTACTAAAGACAGAAACAACAGGAGGGAGGTTTATCAGGGAGCAAGGGTGGGCATATACCGCAAACGTCTAGCAACCCAAAGGTTGCGTGTTCGAATCTCATCACGGAAAACTTTAGCATTTTAGGATGCCTGTCACGAATTTGGAATAAGTCATTTGTGTCTATTTCACAATGCGCATTGATAGTGTGTTGACCTGGACTGTGACAAACTGCACTGCTACAAGTATTCTATTTCCATTATTTGACATATTTGATTTTCATATACAGCATCCCGTGGCGTCAAGTGGGAAGTCTGTAGAGATTGAAAAACATTGACTTGAAAGGTTCCAATGTTAACAAATGGCAGGATATGATGTCATCTATGTACAATGACTCAGAGGAAAATATACCCCTACAGCAAATGTCATTTTATGCTATTAGTCATATTATTATTTCCACCAGAGCCTCTGAAGCTAAATGAGTAATTACTATAGCACAGTGTTGTGTTAAATACCGTCAAATGGAAAGTGTGTTTGTCAACAGTTAATTTGTCCTCTCAAAGAAGTATGTTTTAGTCATCGGGACGGGGATTTTATAGAACAATGCCCTCACCACACACACAGATGACACTGTACTCTATTTCCCCTACGGCTGACCAGGCTATGTTGGAGCTGTAATCTGGTTTTGTTGCCTTGCACAAAGTTCTGGTTGATTAAAAATTGGTACTTAATGCAGGAAAAACTAAATGTATACTGTTTGTTAATTCTCGTAGAAATATTTCAGATGGCTTACACAATTATGCATTGCATGGTTCTTTCATCCAGCTGGTTCCTGCCCATAAATATCTGGGCTTTGGATTTATAATTATTTGACCATTGAAAAACATACGGATGAGCTAGTTAAGAAGCTGAGATTTAAAGTAGGCTTTTATAGAAATAGATCATGCTCTCCCTGAACAGCAGGAGGCAGATTGTACAGTTAACTTTTCTGGTAGTTCTTGACTACGGTGACACCATTTATCAGAATGCAGCAGCCACTACTCCTAAATTCTCATCACTGCATCCTGCATCAAAAGGTTGTCTGGTCCTCATTAAATTCCCATAGATCACTTAATTATTCCCTTTTTGTTTACAACTTCGTTGCCTAAGTATAGCAGGGCTGGTTAACTCTTGAGATTCCTCTGGTCTCCACCGAACTAGGTAAATCCAGGTTTAAAGCTCCACATTTTTGGAATTACTGACAAAATTCATTACATTTAAATTCTCTGATTCCACTAAGGCAGTTTAAAACCCTGAGGTGTGCAATTGTTTTGACTGATTGACTTTAATAATTTGTTTATGATGCCTGTGATGTTCTAATATACGTTTTATTGTATCTTGTTATTGTATCTTGTAGTTTTAGCTTTTATTTTATGTTCTTAGGGCACCATTGAAAATGAGACCCTGGTCTCAATTGGGCTCCTCTGATTAAATACAAGTGATTAATAATAAGATACACACACCCCCATCCCCTGGCCTCGGGCCACTCAGATAAAACAGATGTGGTTGATGTCAAGTGAAAGAATAGGCAGGACATGACTAGCTGTATCTGCATGCTTTGGGGTAGATACAGTCACAGAGGAGTGAGCAGAGCACAGTGACTTCTCTCTCTGCTGCCTCTGATTGCATTGTCTGGAAAGCATCCTGCAGGGAGCATGCGACTCATGGATATTACACACAGTGTTATTAACCTTGACAGAAGAAATGACATGAAAAGAGGGTAATAACAGAGAGTGAGTAAGCTATTACCTCAGGATAAAAGAACAGGGCTTACAGAAAATTGTTTTTCCTCAGATTGGAGGGAATTGTGTAATGCTGGTTGGGGTTGTTTTCCTGTGGTGTGTCAGTCAGACCTTGTCCTCATTTCCTCCTGTGTGTGTGTGTGTGTGTGTGTGTGTGTGTGTGTGTTTGCATGTGTGTGTGCGTGATTGTGTGCGTGTCTGTATGTGGCAGTATATGAATGCGTGTTAATGTACATGCCTGTGTGTGCACATGCGCATTTATCCATGTGTGTATGACAGCAGAGCCGGCTCTAGCCTTTTGGGGGCCTTAATTGAGGTTTGGTCTGGGGTCCCCCACCTCACGGCAAAACATTTTCGTGGCCCCCCTCTTGTCAGTGGAGGAAAAAAAAAACAGTTTTCTGCAATTCTACATATTTTGCCATGGGGCCAATGAAAAAAAGTGCAATTCTTGAACAAATTTCATGCAATACTACTCATTTTGCCATGGGGTGGAGAGACATTTTTGCAGTTTTAAGGTACATTTCCTGCAATTCTACATATTATTTTAGCGGTTAGAGAGGTGAGCCAGCAGCCGGAGGGTTGCCAGTTCAAACCCCCGAGCTGACAAGGTACAAATCTGTCGTTCTGCCCCTGGACAGGCAAGAAGGGCACCTATTGGTAGATGGGTAAAAATGAAAAAATATACCTTTGAGCATGGTGAAGTTATTAATTACACTTTGGATGGTGTATCAATACATCCAGTCACTACAAAGATACAGGCATACTTCCTAACTCAGTTGCTGAAGAGGAAGAAAACCGCTCCACAATACTAACCTAATTGACAGAGTGATAAGAATGAAGCCTGTACATAATAAAAATATTCCAGAACATGCAACACGGTTTGCAACACGGCACTAAAATAACACTGAAAAGAATGTGACAAAGCAATTAGCTTTTTGTCCTGAATACAAAGTGTTATATTTGGGGCAAATCCAATACAACACATTACTGAGTACCACACATATTTTCAAGCACAGTGGTAGCTACATCATGTTATAGGTTATCTTTTAATCGTTACAATTGAAGAGCTTGAAGAATTTTAAAAATTAGTTTTTCAGGATAAAAATTGTACAGAATGGAGCTAACAATGTTTACCTTTCAGCAGGACAAAACACAAGGCCAAATCTACACTGGAGTTTCTTACTAAGAAGACAGTGAGTGTCTGTCTGAGTTACAGTTTTTACTTAAATCTGCTTGAAAATCTATGGCAAGACATGAAAATGGTTGTTTAGCAATGATCAGCAACCAATATCACAGAACTTGAAGAATTATGAAAATAATAATTGGCAAACGTCACACAATCCAGGTGTGGAAAGCTCTCAGAGACGTACCCAGAAAGACTCACAGCTGTCATCGCTGCCAAAGGGGATTCTAACACGTATTGACTCTCAGGGGTGTGATACTTATGTAAATGAGATATGTCATTATTTCATTTTCAATAAATTTGCCAACATTTCAACAACAACAACAACAACAAAAAAGGGTGTTGTGTGTAGATGGGTGAGAAAGAATAAATATGTAATCCATTTTGAATTCAGGCTGTAATACAAAAAAATGTGGAATAAGTCAAGGGGCATCAATACTTTCTGATGCTGCTGTATGTGTATGTGGGTCTTTCGGCAAGGTTGAGTTAAAAGCGGAGGTCAAATTTTAGTTGGACCTTATGTGCAATTGACCAATAAAGTGATCTTAATCTTGTAATGATATATACCATGCTAATATGATATCTGAGTGAGAATGACTCTCTAAATCAATGTGGGCCCCCTGGACATGCCCTGCATGCTTGGTCGGTATTCAGATATCTGGCTAGACTAATTACTAATAAAAAATTGTTTAGCTGACATGGCTAATTGAGTGACTGCCAGGGGTCCCCTAGCGGCCGGAGGCCCTAAGCGACCACTTATATCACTTATGCCTGGAACCGGCCCTGTATGATAGTATGTGTGGCTCAGTAACACGCTCATGGTTTATCTCAGGCTGTCAGTCTCTGTGTGATTCCATCCACCCTGGGCTGTTGCCAAGCTGCTCTGGGACCAGGGATTTCTCTGTTTATGCTGATGCATCTGCCTTCAGTCTATCTTTCAGCCTCTCTCTCTCTACCTGAAGGTAATCCTTCAATCAGGCCCAGTCATTTAATACACACGCGCGCAAGTATGCACGAACACACACGCACGCAAACACGCACACACACACACACACACACACACACACACACACACACACACACACACACACACACACACACACACACACACACACACACACACACACACACACACACACACACACACACACACACACACACACACACACACACACACAATGTAGATACAAGCTTGTTTGTTTTGTCATCTAATTTTGAAGATAAATAGCTAATTACTGTAGTTGTAATGAGATATTGATTTCCCACAGAAAAATAAGCCGTGAGCTCCAGCTCTGAGGGTCGCGTGTCAATCCCAGTGCAAGACACTCGTTTTTTATTAACACCTATCCCAACCCTTAACTTAACCATTCGGAATGAATGCCTAAACTTAACCGTGGAGTTGTTTTTGTTTTAACCCTATTCCCAACCTTAACCCTTAACCATTTGGAATTAAAGCAGCTGCATAAAGGAGGAGCTGCAGCAGGAGGAGCAACTCAGTGTCCAAAACACCCTGAAATTTGATGTTTAGAGCAACTTGAACTGGGTCGTTTGGAGAAACATAGATAAATGTCAAATTTGTCAAACTGTGAGATCTTGTTGGTCAAGCGGTAGCCTGGTCCCAGATCTGTTTGTGACATTGTGCCAACTCCTATGGTATTGTTTGGTAATGAGAGAAGATGAGAGAAGAGACTAGATGAACATATACAAAAACAAATATATACACTGCTCAAAAAAACACTTAAACAACACAATGTAACTCAAAGTCAATCACACTTCTGTGAAATAAAACTGTCCACTTAGGAAGCAACACTGATTGACAATAAATTTCACATGCTGTTGTGCAAATGGAATAGACAACAGGTGGAAATTATAGGCAATTAGCAAGACACCGTTTTGGTCACTTTTGAATGCTGGTGGTGCTTTCACTCTAGTGGTAGCATGAGACAAGTCTACAACCCACACAAGTGGCTCCCACACAAGTGGCTCAGGTAGTGCAGCTCATCCAGGATGGCACATCAATGCGAGCTGTGGCAAGAAGGTTTGCTGTGTCTGTCAGCGCAGTGTCCAGAGCATGGAGGCGCTACCAGGAGACAGGCCAGTACATCAGGAGGCGTGGAGGAGGGCAACAACCCAGCAGCAGGACCGCTACCTCCGCCTTTGTGCAAGGAGGAGCAGGAGGAGCACTGTCAGAGCCCTGCAAAATCACCTCCAGCAGGCCACAAATGTGCATGTGTCTGCTCAAATGGTCAGAAACAGACTCCATGAGGGTGGTATGAGGGCTCGGCGTCGACAGGTGGGGGTTGTGCTTACAGCACATTTTTCATTTGCCAGAGAACACCAAGATTGGTAAATTCGCCACTGGCGCCCTGTGCTCTTCACAGATAAAAGCAGGTTCACACTGAGCACGTGATAGACATGACAGAGTCTGGAGACGCCGTGGAGAACGTTCTGCTGCCTGCAACATCCTCCAGCATGACCGGTTTGGCGGTGGGTCAGTCATGGTGTGGGGTGGCATTTCTTTGGGGGGCCGCACAGCCCTCCATGTGCTCGCCAGAGGTAGCCTGACTGCCATTAGGTACCGAGATGAGATCCTCAGACCCCTTGTGAGACCATATACGGTTGGCCCTGGGTTCCTCCTAATGCAAGACAATGCTAGACCTCATGTAGCTGGAGTGTGTCAGCAGTTCCTGCAAGAGGAAGGCATTGATGCTATGGACTGGCCCGCCCGTTCCCCAGACCTGAATCCAATTGAGCACATCTGGGACACCATGTCTCGCTCCATCCACCAACGCCACGTTGCACCACAGACTGTCCAGGAGTTGGCGGATGCTTTAGTCCAGGTCTGGGAGGAGATTCCTCAAGAGACCATCCTCCACCTCATCAGGAGCATGCCCGGGTGTTGTAGGGAGGTCATACAGGCACGTGGAGGCCACACACACTACTGAGCCTCATTTTGACTTGTTTTAAGGACATTACATCAAAGTTGGATCAGCCTGTAGTGTGGTTTTCCCAATCCAGACCTCCATGGGTTGATAAATTTGATTTCCATTGATAATTTTTGTGTGATTTTGTTGTCAGCACATTCAACAATGTAAAGAAAAAAGTATTTAATAAAAATATTTCATTCATTCAGATCTTTGATGTGTTATTTTAGTGTTCCCTTTATTTATTTGAGCAGTGTATATAATAATCATTTAGCAGACACTCTAATCCAGAGTGATTTACAGGAGCAATTAGGGTTAAGTGTCTTGCTCAAGGGCACATCAACAGATTTTTACCTAGTCTCCTCGGGGATTCAAACCAGGAAACTTTCGATAACTGGCTCAACGCGCTTAACCGCTAGGCTACCTGAACCACCAGGCTACCTCAACCACTAGGCTTTGGGTATATGATGTACAAGGATCAGACAGTATGGAAGTATAGAGAGGCTTTCAATCTAATTCAACAACCATGACACCATACGATGATAATCAAATGGCTGGTGAAGTGTCAAATGACTCTATATTGGCGTCTGGAAACAGGTTGTTACACACATATGCACTCTGATTTCCTTTGCCATTAATGTCAGCACAAGGGCACATTAGAAGTTCCTTTTTTCCGAGCTACATAATGTCTTATTTTTTTTGTCTTATTTTTTATTTCCTGGCCTTTTATACACCATACCAGTAAGTGAGTTTTCCGACGTAATGGAAATTGTACCTGTATGCCATGTACTGTCAATGGTGGGTGTAGCTGGTGCATGGAAGTCAGGCGCAGGAGAGCAGAGATGAATGGACAAAGCACTTTACTTAGGCAATCATAACACAGAACGCAACCGCGTCACAAAACAAATGCCCAAAGAAAAGGTGAGGCAGCACAAATTACAAAACCCAAGTACAAAGTACCGGCTGCTACAAAGCACGGGTATAAAACAAAACCCGGCGCAAACCAGCCGGCAGCGTACCAACCTTGAAAATAAACAATACCCCACACAGACATGGAGGGAACAGAAGGTTAAATACACATGTTAATTAGTAGGAGATGTAAACCAGGTGTGCAGAAAGACAAGACAAAACAAATGGAAAATGAAAGGTGGATCGTCGATGGCTAGAAGAGCGGTGACGTCGACCGCCGAACAAGGAGAGGGACCGACTTCGGCGGAAGTCATGACATGTACAGTGACTTCAGAAAGTAGTCACACCCCACATTTTGTTGCATTACAAAGTGGGATTAAAATGGATGTAATTTACTTTTTGTGGGGACGGGAGGTCTACACAAAATACTCTAATGTCAAAGTGGAAGAAAAATGTGAACATTTGTAGAAAACGTACACCATATAAAACACTAATATATCTTGAATACATAACTAGTCAACTCTTTGAGTCAATACATGTTAGAATTACCTTTGGTAGCTCTTGAAAATATGGAGAGTGGTACTCAGTAATGTGTTGTATTAGATTTGCCCCAAACATAACACTTTGTGGACAAAAATACTTTTTGCAGTATTTCTTTAGTGCTTTCTTGCAAACAAGATGCATGTTTTGGAATATTTTATTCTGTACAGGCTTCCTTCTTTTCACTCTGTCAGTTAGGTTGGTATTGTGGAGTAACTAAAATGTTGTCGATCCATCCTGTTTTCTTCTGTCACAGCCATTATACTCTGCAACTGTTTTAAAGTCACTATTGGCAACTGAGGAAAGACGCCTGTATCTTTGTAGTGACTGGGTGGGTGTATTGATACACAATTGAAAGTGTAATTAATAACTTTGGGGTGGCAGGGTAGCCTAGTGGTTAGAGCGTTGGACTAGTAACCAAGTGCAAATCCCCGAGCTGACAAGGTACAAATCTGTCGTTCTGCCCCTGAACAGGCAGTTAACCCACTGTTCCTAGGCCGTCATTGAAAATAAGACTTTGTTCTTAACTAACTTGCCTAGTTAAATAAAGGTAAACTAAAAAACTTCACCATGCTCAAAGAGACATTACCAATAATTGTTCATGTGGAATACAAAGATGAGGTAGTCATTCAAAATCACTATTGCATACAGAGTGAGTCCATGCAACTTATTATGTGACTTGTTAAGCACATTTTTGTACTCCTGAACTTATTTAGGCTTGCCATAACAAATGGATTGAATACTTATTGACTCAAGACATTTCAACTTTTAATTTTGAAATTTTGAATTCATTTGTAAACTTTTTGAAAAACATAATTCCACTTTGACTTTATGGGACATACATTTTTTAAATATATTTTTTTAAATTCAGGCTATAACATAACAATATGTGGAAAAGGTTGTGAGATTTGAATACTTTCTCAAGGCACTATATGTCAATAACTGTTCTATGGATGTGTATGCGCGTGCATGTAGGTGTGTAGGTTTATATATACTGTATGTATGGGAGTGTGAGGGAAGAGTGAAGTATGGTGAATATGAATATGTGTAGGAGGGTGGGAGAGAATGGGTGTTTTTATTGTTTTCATTTCACCTTTATTTAACCAGGTAGGCCAGTTGAGAACAATTTCTCATTTACTACTGCGACCTGGCCAAGATAAAGCAAAGCAGTGTGACAAGAAACAACAACACAGAGTTACACATGGGATAAACAAAAGTACAGTCAATAACAATAGAAAAATCTATATACAGTGTGTGCAAATGGAGTAAGGTGGTAAGGCAATAAATAGGCCATAGTAGCAAAGTAATTACAATTTAGCAAATGAACACGGGAGGGATAGATGACTTCCCTGAAAAGTTGCATATCGCGGGGACTATTCAATGCTAGTGCAGTACACCACAGGATGTTTTTGTGCTGGTCGAGGGCAGTAAGGTCTGGAGTGAACCAAGGGCTATATCTGTTCTTAGTTCTATATTTTTTTGAAAGGGGCATGCTTATTTAAGATGGTGAGGAAATTACTTTAATAGAACAACCAGGCATCCTCTACTGACGGGTGAGGTCAATATCCTTCCAGGATACCCGGGCTAGGTCAAATAGAAAGGCCTGTTTGCAGAAGTATTTTAGGAAGCGTTTGAACGGATGCAGGCAATGAGGCAGTGATCGCTGAGATCCTGATTGAATACAGTAGAGGTATATTTGGAGGGCAAGTTGGTCAGGATAATATCTATGAGGGTGCCCATGTTTACGGATTATGGGTTGTACCTGGTGTTTCCTTGATAATTTGTGTGAGATTGAGGGCATCTAGCTTAGATGGTAGGACGGCTGGGGTGTTAAGCATATCCCAGTTTAGGTCACCTAGCAGGACAAACTCTGAAGATAGATGAAGTGCAATCAGTTCACATATGGTGTCCAGGGCACAGCTGGGAGCTGAGGGGGGTCTATAACAAGCGGCAACGGTGAGAGATTCATGTTTAAAATTAGAAGCTGTTTGGGCATGGACCTGAAAAGTATGACAGAACTTTGCAGTCTATCACTGCAGTAGATTGCAACTCCTCCACCTTTGGCAGTTCTATCTTGACGGAAAATGTTGTAGTTGGGGATGGAAATCTCAGAATTGTTGGTGGCCTTCCTAAACCAGGATTAAGACACGGCAAGGACATCAGGGGTGGCAAAAGCAGTGAGAATAAACCAAACTTAGGGAGGATGCTTCTGATGTTAACATGCATGAAACCAAGGCTTTTACGGTTACAGAAGTTAACAAATGAGAGCACCTGGAGACACACGGGGCCTGGATTAACCTCTACATCACCCGAGGAACAGAGGAGGAGTAGGATGAGCATACGTCTAAAGGCTACAAAACTGGTCGTCTAGTGCATTGGGGACAGAGAATAAAAGGAGCAGATTTCTGGGCGTGGTAGAATACATTCAGGGTATAATGTACAGACAGGGGTATGGTAGGGTGTGGGTACAGTGGAGGTAAACCTAGGCATTGAGTGACGATGAGAGGTTTTGTCTCTGGAAGCACTGGTTATGCTAGATGAGGTCAACGCATGTGTGGGAGGTGGCACAAAATAGGTATCTGAGGCATGTTGAGTGGGGCTAGGGGCTCTGCAGTAAAATAAAACAATGATAACTACCCTAAACAACAGTATACAAGGCATATTGACATTAGAGAGAGACATAAAGTGAGGCATAAAGCAATCACAGGTGTTGATTGGGAGAGCTAACTAAGACAACAACGGGTAAAACAGCAACAGCTAATCAACTAAGACAACAACAACAGGTAAAATGGCGATGAATGGGCAGAAAGGGTCAGTTAACTACACACAGGGCCTGAGTTTGAGGCTGGTGCCGACAGATAAACTAAATAAACTAAATGGAGTACCGTGATTAATGAACAGTCCAGCAGGCATCAGCTATGTAGCCAGGTGATCATAGGGTCCAGTGAACAGCAATAGATGAAACAGGGAAGCCGTTAGGTAGTCGTTACTATGCTAGCAAGTGGGAGACACAGCGTTCATAAAGTAAGCAGGCCAGGGATAGCAGAAGCATCTTCACCGACGTCCGGCAACGGCCGGTTGAGGCCACAACAGACGGAATAATATCTGCAGACCAGTCGTGATGGATCGGCGGGGATCCGCGTCGACAACGGGTCCAGGCCAAAATAGGTATTGTAGCTGGAGTAATTTTGTTTGCAAGCCGGGAGATGCGCCTGGCTCGAGGCTAACTGGTACTAGCTTCGGGACAAGGGCGTTAGCCACTATTGCCGTTCGGTAGCAACTAGCTAGCTGCGATTATCCGATGCAAAGGTCCAGAGCTTATGGCAGGAATCAGGTGATGTAGTGGCTTCTAGGCGTGTTAGTGAAGAGCCCGGGAGGCATTAGCTGTGTAGCCGAGTGATCTTAGGGTCCACTGAGCAGGCCGGGAGATGGGCCTGGCTCACGGCTAGCTTCGGGGTCTGGGCCACTCGGTAGCAGCTACCTAGCTGCGATGATCTGGAGTAATGGTCCAGAGCTTACGACAGGAATCTGGTGATTTAATGGAGAAAAGCATAGTGTGGATGCATAGGGTATATGCCGGGTGGGAATGAATGAGAATGGATGAGTAAATCGATGTGTGTAAGGGTGTCTGAGAGTTAGGAAGGGTGAGAAAAGATGGGAGGTTGGGACAAGTTTTACTTGGGTGGGTAAGGTTGGGAAAGGATGGGAGGTAGGGACAAGCTTAGCCTAGGTGGGAAAGGATGGGCAAGGGTGGGTGGTAGGGACAAGCTTAGCTTGGGTGGGGTGAAGGGGGAGAAAACAGGAAGGGGGAGGTAGAGATGGTACAATATAGTACAATGTAGTTCTTAGTTCTGGACAGGTTAGGAGAAGATGTCAAATCCTTATTTTTCCTTTTTTTCAGTATAGCTAAGATATAATGGTGGTTATTGGTAAGAGGGGAGAGGGGCTCTATCCGAGGGACTGGGACGGGGAGACTGGGAGGGCATCAGACACTTCTCTGAGATGTGTGTGGGGCCTCCACTCATTTCACTTCAGTCTCTCGGTGGACCCACTTTCCCCAAGTAGACCCCCACCAGCCACTATATTTTCTTTTAATTTACAAGGTAATACAAACTGACCACAATACTTAAATGGCAGACTTTCTCCAATGCATGGGTAAAGACATAATCCACAGGCTTTTTGGTACATCAGGAGAGGAGTTGGAGTTTAAAAGCCCTAAAAGGTGTAGCGCCTAAAAGTACAAAACAGTTATTTGCTTTGTGACTTTTGTGTACTCTCTGTTAAACGTCTGCTCAGCCCACATGCTCACATACTCTATATGCACTATATATACAGAAGTATGTGGACACCCCTTCTATTAGTGGAATCGGCTATTTCAGCTACACCCGTTGCTGACAGGTGTATAAAATCAAGCACACATGTAATTTCCATAGACAAACATGAGCAGTAGAATGGCCTTACTGAAGAGCTCAGTGACTTTCACCGTCATAGGAAGCAACGTCAGCACAAGAACTGTTTGTCGGGAGATTCATGAAAAGGGTTAACATGGTCCGAACAGCCGCATACAAGCCTAAGAAAACCATGCGCAATGCCAAGTGTTGGCTGGAGTGGTGTAAAGCTTGCCACGATTGGACTCTGGATCAGCGGAAACGCATTCTCTGGACGGATGAATCACGCTTTACAATCTGGCAGTCCGACGGACGAATCTGGATTTGGTGGATGCCAGGAGAACGTTACCTGCCCGAATGCATAGTGCCAACTGTGAAGTTTGGTGGAGGAGGAATAATGGTCTGGGGCTGCTTTTAATTCTAGACGATTCTGTGCTTCCAAATTTGTGGCAACAGTTTGGGGAAGGCCCTTTCCTGTTTCAGCATGATAATGCCCCTGTGCACAAAACAAGGTCCATACATCTCTATTTTCAAAGGATGAAGCTAAGAACATTAAAAACTTCATAGTTAAGAACAGTACAACATTGTGGAAGAAAATTAAACTTATTTTACAAGAATACCACTCCATAAAACACACAACACTAAGGGACAATCCTAGATCCTAGATAGATAGATAGCTTTTCAGAATTCACAGATAAATTGGTTTACATGGCAAACTTAAGGCATAGAAACTGTAAATGACTTGGAAATCAATGTATTTCCACGACAGAATAAAAAGCAATTTTGGACTGACCAATGTAGATATTTGCAAATACTTAAAAGTTTCATATCAAGAAATTCCGAATTTGGGAATCATCTGTCTGCATTCCATTCCATTGATTTCAAAACTCGGTCAACTTCTTGCGTGACAACAACACTATTGATCACCATCTCTTCTGATGACAGTGATTTTTAGCATTAATTTGTCATTAATTTGGCTGATTCATTTTCAGAGTCAGAGAGAGTCAGCATGGCATGATCATCCTCCAGAAAGGAGTCCATCACAACTTTTCCCGCTGATCTTTGTTAATAGCGCTATTAACTTCAAGACAGCAATACAACACTTTTTCAGTTCTTCATGATATCTTTAAAAACAAGCCTCGGTAGAAAGGATTTTCCACGCATACTGAGCAGCTCATGTTATAGACGGAAGCATGCTACATGGGGGACCAATCCGACCTCCTCTCTCAGCCTGTCCTGCCCATACATTATCTCAGCCAATTATGGCTAGTGGGAAGGTTCCTGTATTTTTCTGTGGCTTAACTGACTAGTCTCTCAATTTAACAATTGTATTGGTATTTATAGATAGCATACAAGTTTGTTATTGAGGCACAAGAAAGTTCACATGTTTCAGAAGCATTTCTGACAAAAAAACACATTCTGATATATATTTTTTAAATTCAAATGCCTCTCCTGTGAAGTAGTGATGTCCGACATACTCCTAGCTTCTTGAAACGGGTTGCAAATGCTTTACTGTCTGTATGTTGAACGTGTGTGGGGCACTCAGAGAAACAAAATGGTGCAGTTTGAGGCCATGTGGAGGAGAGTAATGCTGGCGGTGGAGATGGGGTTGTGAGCAGGTGGGTCTTGGCAGGGTTGATGTTGTGGATGTTTGTAAGCGTCTGTATGTTGTTGTTTGTATGTGTATGTTTTGTATTGTTTAAAAATATATAAAAAATCATTACAAAAATGAAATTGTATCTGCTTGCAAACGTGTTCAAAGGATCCACATGGTTCTCTCCGAGAGGAAACCCACACCTCCACTGAAACAAGGTTCAAAGAGGCAGAAAGCGTTGAATGCTTGACAGATGGAATTCATTAGGTTTTGTTGATGTGTGTTTGTGCGTGTGTAGATAATTGCCTTTGCGTGTGTTTGTGTGAGACCTAAATGGAAGTTTATATCTGATATACGTGTTACTGTAAGAGAAAACTACAACATCTTCTCCTTGTACTGAGACTACAGCTATGCATCGTTTGCGGCATAATTATGTCTCTTGTCGTATTGTATGTTTCTTTGGGTGTGTGCCTGCATGGATGCATGTGTTGTGTGCATGCATTTGTGTGTGCGTACATGTGTGTGTTCTTCCATGTAAGTATGTGTGTGCTTGTGTGTGGATGTGTATGTACTGTATGTGCGTGTTTACGATATGTGTGTGTTCTGTGTGCTCTGTCCCCAGACCATGTTCTATATCAGCAATAAGGCACGAGGGGTTGTGTTATTTGGCCAATATACCACGGTAAGGGCTGTTCGTACGCAAATCAAATCAAATTTTATTTGTCACATACACATGGTTAGCAGATGTTAATGCGAGTGTAGCGACATGCTTGTGCTTCTGGTTCCGACAATGCAGTAATAACCAACAAGTAATCTAACTAACAATTCCAAAACTACTGTCTTATACACAAGTGTAAAGGGATAAAGAATATGTACATAAAGATATATGAATGAGTGATGGTACAGAGCAGCATAGGCAAGATACAGTAGATGGTATCGAGTACAGTATATACATATGAGATGAGTATGTAAACAAAGTGGCATAGTTAAAGTGGCTAGTGATACATGTATTACATAAGGATGCAGTAGATGATATAGAGTACAGTATATACGTATACATATGAGATGAATAATGTAGGGTATGTAAACATTATATTAGGTAGAATTGTTTAAAGTGGCTAGTGATATATTTTACATCATTTCCCATCAATTCCCATTATTAAAGTGGCTGGAGTTGAGTCAGTGTGTTGGCAGCAGCCACTCAATGTTAGTGGTTGCTGTTTAACAGTCTGATGGCCTTGAGATAGAAGCTGTTTTTCAGTCTCTCGGTCCCAGCTTTGATGCACCTGTACTGACCTCACCTTCTGGATGATAGCGGGGTGAACAGGCAGTGGCTCGGGTGGTTGTTGTCCTTGATGATCTTTATGGCCTTCCTGTAACATCAGGTGGTGTAGGTGTCCTGGAGGGCCGGTAGTTTGCCCCCGGTGATGTGTTGTGCAGACCTGACTACCCTCTGGAAAGCCTTACGGTTGTGGGTGGAGCAGTTGCCGTACCAGGCGGTGATACAGCCCGCCAGGATGCTCTCGATTGTGCATCTGTAGAAGTTTGTGAGTGCTTTTGGTGACAAGCCACATTTCTTCAGCCTCCTGAGGTTGAAGAGGCGCTGCTGCGCCTTCTTCACGATGCTGTCTGTGTGAGTGGACCAATTCAGTTTGTCTGTGATGTGTATGCCGAGGAACTTAAAACTTTCTACCCTCTCCACTACTGTTCCATCGATGTGGATAGGGGGGTGTTCCCTCTGCTGTTTCCTGAAGTCCACAATCATCTCCTTCGTTTTATTGACGTTGAGTGTGAGGTTATTTTCCTGACACCACACTCCGAGGGCCCTCACCTCCTCCCTGTAGGCCGTCTCGTTGTTGTTGGCAATCAAGCCTACCACTGTTGTGTCATCCGCAAACTTGATGATTGAGTTGGAGGCGTGCGTGGCCACGCAGTCGTGGGTGAACAGGGAGTACAGGAGAGGGCTCAGAACGCACCCTTGTGGGGCCCCAGTGTTGAGGATCAGCGGGGAGGAGATGTTGTTACCTACCCTCACCACCTGGGGGCGGCCTGTCAGGAAGTCCAGTACCCAGTTGCACAGGGCGAGGTCGAGACCCAGGGTCTCGAGCTTGATGACGAGCTTGGAGGGTACTATGGTGTTAAATGCCGAGCTGTAGTCGATGAACAGCATTCTCACATACAGTGCCTTGCGAAAGTATTTGGCCCCCTTGAACTTTGCGACCTTTTGCCACATTTCAGGCTTCAAACATAAAGATATAAAACTGTATTTTTTTGTGAAGAATCAACAACAAGTGGGACACAATCATGACGTGGAACGACATTTATTGGATATTTCAAACTTTTTTAACAAATCAAAAACTGAAAAATTGGGCGTGCAAAATTATTCTGTGGCCATATACCATTGGCCATATACCATTGGCCAAATACCATTGGCCATATACCATTGGCCATATACCATTGGCCAAATACCATTGGCCATATACCATTGGCCATATACCATTGGCCATATACCATTGGCCATATACCATTGGCCATATACCATTGGCCAAATACCATTGGCCATATACCATTTGCCATATACCACAAGGTGCCTTATTACTATTATAAACTGGTTACCAACATAATTAGAGCAGTAAAAATAAATGTGTTGTCATACCCGTTGTATACGGTCTGATATACCACAGCTTTCGGACAATTCAGGGCCTGAACCATCCAGTTTATAATACTAATAGAAGCATACATGAGAATGTGTAGGTATTTTCTCCTAGGGTCTGTGTGATCTCACTTTGTCAGAGTGGTTGTAGCCTCCAACTTCCAACACGTCCCTGTGGCTGCTATACAGTACTAACCCATTAAAGACTTGTGGCCGTCTTAGACCGTATTGTGGTTGCTGGGTATCCCAGACCAAGCCCATAGTCAAGCACTTGTACAGTCATCCCAGGCATGTGTACTCCGCCTCTCATCTAACTCGCATACAACTCTAGACATTTTACTCACAGTTGTATTTGTACCACTGAAATTTGGCCTACAAATGTCAATGCATACGAGGAAATAAAGCTGTTATACAATGTACCGTATGTTATATTCTCTCGTCTCTCTCTTACTTTCTGCATCACTGTTTCTCAGGCTAGCTCCATCATGTCTGATTCCTCTCTCTGTATACATATGGCCACCATCTGGTCTGGCAGTGGATGTCAGAGCCCAGAGTGAGCCAGCTCCAGCTCCCTCAAAAGACTATGTGCAGTATCAAGGTTAACCCCTTCCAGGCACACCTGGTATAGTACATGGTGCAGTACACTCTGCAAAGAAAGAGAAAGGTACAATAAGAAAGACTCTCTCTCTTTTTCGTTATCTCTTTTCTCTATCTTTCTCTCTGCCTTATTCTTGTTTTTACACACAGACATGTCTTTCTCCTCTCTCTCTCTCTTCTTATTTGATACAAGTCATGCCTCTGGTCTAAGTTGTATTATTCATCTCTAAATCCCCTAGAACAGCGAGTACAGTACACAGAGGACAGAGTGACTTAGCAGACAGATGGACTCCTCCATTTCAGTGTCGTCCCTGCTCTGTGAGAAACCCCCAAAATAACTAGTACCATGGAGCTGCAGAGTTTTCGGTGGAAGAACCAGGCTCTAGTGCGTCCCTCGAAAATAGATTTAAGTGCAGGGTAAAGCCACATCGAGGTCACAACTCCTACAGTCAAGCCTGGGGAAGTCAGAGGGCCTGCCTCTCCAAGCAGGGCTGGTCCTGCATGCTAGGCATTCAGTCCTACAGACAGGGGGTGGCAATGATAGACAGCCTATAGTAACCCTGCTTTGTTGCCTCTTTTCTCCCTACATAGCTCATTGGTTGTTGTTGTTTTTCCTCTATTAGGCCTATATAGTAGCTCAGAAGGATTTGTGTGCTCATGTGTCAACATTTATAAGTAAAGCAGTTATTTGATAATCAATGTTTCAACAGCAAAGTAAACAGTAATTGTTTTTTTTTACATTTAAAATTACTGTATCTACTATGTTCTCCCTGTGGCAGTAGAACGGAGTCAGTGTTCCAAACCATTGCTTTTAATGTCCCAGGTCTTTTCTTTGAGGCTGTATGACACTGTCCACTTTAGAACGACCCTATTATTGTGTACTAAGCATTCATTATAGAGAGGGATCTGAATGGGGGGCTCCTCCTGTATACAACCAATTATTCACCATTCAATGATGAGTGGCTTGCCTGGAGGAAATCTCTCTCTCTCTCGCTCTCTCTCTCTCATTCTCTCTCTCCCTCATGCATTTAAACCTCATGACTGAATAGCACTAGCTGTCATTTGGCCCAGGTAGTTGAATATATTCAAAGTCTGAAATGTATTATTCAAAAGACACAATGGCTACTGGATCGCACCACTGCCACCATATGTCAGAGGGACCTCTGTCATTGCAAAAAACATTTATTCTGTCACATGCATTTTTGATAACAACAACATCAGAAAATAATTTCATAATCTTAATTAATATTCTAATCTCTGGTGGCTGAATATTGCCAGGTTTGAACCACAGCACAGTGACAGGGCCATAATCAGGAGAGGATTCCTGGCTTGCTTTTTTGTCAGACCCACTTCAATTTGCTTACCGGCCCAATTGATCAACAGACGATACAATCGCCATTGCGCTGCACACTGCCCTAACCCACCTGGACAAGAGGATACCTATGTAAGAATGCTGTTCATTGACTAGATCAGCCTTCAACACCATAGTACCCTTCAAGCTCATCATCAAGCTCGGGGCCCTGGGTCTGAACCCCGCCCTGTGCAACTGGATCCTGGACTTCCTGACGGGTCGCCCCCAGGTGCCAGGTGGTGAAGGTGGGAAACAACACTGGGGCCCCACAAGGGTGTGTACTTAGCCCCCTCCTGTACTCCCTGTTTACCCATGATTGCATGGCCACGCACACCTCCAATTCAATCATCAAGTTTGCAGACGACACAAACATAGAAGGCCTGATTACCAACAATGACGAGACAGCCTACAGGGAGGAGGTGAGGGCCGTGGCGGAGTAGTGCCAGGAAAATAACCTCTCCCTCAATGTCAACAAAATGTGTCCTCCAGGACACCTACAGTACCTGATATAACAGGAAGGCCAAAAAGATCAAGGACAACAACCACCTGAGCCACAGCCTGTTCACACCGCTACCATCCAGAGGGTGAGGTCAGTACAGGTGCATCAAAGCTGGGACCGAGAGACTGAAAAACAGCTTCTATCTCAAGGCCTTCAGACTGTTAAGTAGCCAACACTAGCTGGCTACCACCTGGCTACTCAACCCTGCCCCTTAGAGGCTGCTATCCTATATACATAGACATGAAATCACTGGTCACTTTAATAATGGAACACCAGTCACTTTAATAATGTTTACATATTTTTTCTTTACTCATCTCATATGTATATACTGTATTCTATTCTACTGTATTTTAGTCAATGCCACTCCGACATTGCTCATCCTAATATTTATATATTTCTTTATACCATTATTTTACTTTCAATTTGTGTATTGTTGTGAATTGTTAGATAATACTGCACTGTTGGAGCTAGGAATACAAGCATTTCACTACACCCGAAATAACATCTGCTAAATATGTGTATGTGACCAATAAAATGTGATTTGAATTGAACTCAAGCAGTTCTTCCCTGAGGGCATTGGCTTCACTGGCTTGCATTAGAACACAGTGAGTCACCTTGCCCCAGCCAAGCCTGTGAGCATCCTGCATTTCACTGTCAGCTGGTCTTGCACCATCACTGCATGATTCTGCACTCTGCGTCACAGTAAGGTCAAGGACTGGGAAAGTTAAAGCCAAAAGCTAAAGTGCAAACTTGCAAGGTGTTTTTCAAGCACATACTCTCATTCATAAATCAATTAATACATTTTGAGGACATTGGCAAAATTACAGGCTCGAAAACTGTGAGTGAACCCAATTTTTTCTTCAGGGTCTTGATACGGGTCTTTACTTTGGCCAAGTTTCATAGTAAACAACTCTCTGGCACCCCTTGGAAATCCTGACTTTTCAGTGATCTTCCGCGTAAAGCCTGTCCAGCTCCAACAGAACTGTGTTGGTCTGACTGAAGGATGGCCAAGGGATGGAGAGATGACCGGGGGAGCCAAGAGAGAACAGGAAGGAGTCTTACCTTGCCCCTCAGTATGAGCCTCTTCTCTCCATCCTCCTTCTCTTTTCCCCTCCTGTCTCAGGTCACAAACAGGACTGGCACCCATGGACTAAGTGGATGTTCAGGTCATGGCCTGCATGTTGAGGGCCTCTGTGGCAACTGGCACGAGGGTGCCTCTGCTGCCAGCCAGCACAGCCTAGCTTATGGGAAATCAAGGTGACACTTCAGTGTTTTTGTAACTCATAGCATCCCCCTCATAGAGTCCTCCTGCCTTTTCTAGCTTTGACTATGGCATGATGCTCGAAATTTACCTCCAGAAAAATGTGGCTCTTATTACGTTCTCCACAAAAATGATGTGTGTTTTGCTAAATCACTGCACATCAAAGGTTGAGGAACACATTTATCTAACTGTATAATGGTGTGAAAGTGGTGGCAGGGGAGGGGAGAGATGCCAGCACAGCTCCCCGCTGCTTTAAGTGCTGGATTAAAGCTGGATTTCCTGTAGCGTTGCTCTGTGTGCTGGCAAGATAATAAAGAAGGTGTTTCAGAGAAATCCATATTGTGCCTATGTGCTTGCTGAATATGTGTATGTGACCAAGAAAATGTCATTTGATTTGATTAAGGTTGCCTGGTCTGTGGTCCCGGATCTGCTGCCTTGCCAACACCTACAGTCATTGTCATGTATTGCACAAACAGATCTGGGACTAGGCTACCTACCTGTAAAAGTCTTCCACCAAGGCATTGGTTGATACTGTCAGTTAGGTTTGGATGGTGCTGTATCAGACATCTGACCCTATCCTACTGAAGCAGATGGTTGGGTCTCATGTCCTTTGTTAGAGGGACATGTGTTTGTATGTGGTCCCCCGTAGTGTACCTAGCTGAGGTGTATAATGGGAGGGGTCATGAACACCGAGCAGTGCGCTGTGGCTCTACACCACATAACACCTGTTATCCCTGCGTCACGGCAACCAGTCACCCCCCACTGGCTCTCCGTCTCCATGGTGACTGACTTTCATTACTGTCAATATTCTGACCATCGTCACCCTGGAGGAGATAAAAATAGAAAAAAATGTTTGGAATCAGAAATTATCTGAGGTCTCTATTCTATGTGTAACAAATTAGTCTAGTCATGTGTAATGGGTCAGAGGAGGATTATTAAATTCCCTTGAAGCCACTTTTTTCCTTAGAGACTGATGATTAGTGTAAACTGCAAGGCCAGGCAGCAAGTCAATTAAATTAGCTGCATATTGAGGAGGAAGTGTTCAAACCAAAGCTACTTTCCCCTTTCCCTAGGGAGTATAGGGCCATTGGTTATAGCCATTTTGTAATTTGACACACCGCAGGCGTGAGTCGTGGGAAGTGGTAGCAGCACTGCGCTGCTGTGGAAGAATAGGAAATGGGAAGGAAAGCAATCTGCCTCGTCATCCCCTGAGCAGGAGAGAATGACTAATGTAATTTGTGGCTGCAGCTATGATGAAACTGCCTCCATGATATTAGCTTAGGTAGAACACTCCATCTGAGCCAAACTGAAGAGGGATAGGTACAGCATTCAAATATGAGCACATACCCTCATTTCTGCAGAGCTAAATAGCCATATTTGAAATGAGGAACTAGAATTTAACATGGCCACCTGATGGTTTAAATCTGAATAAAATAACACAATAAGTAGGTGTGGAATCATGTGATAAAGTAAGGTGTCTCACTGCCAAGGGAGATGACAGTCGAATTGAATATACATAATGGATCCACAAAAACAAGAAAGGCTAGATTATTAAACTGATTATTAAACTTATTAAACTACAGCTATTTACTTCACACCAAGAATCTCGTATTGAAACGTGAGGACGGAGACAGGCAGGTAACTATCAGCAGCAGTCTACCCCCTTCCTAAAACAGACTGGCATAAATACCAGTTGGTAACACTGCTACCTGGCTTGCGTCATACACAACTCACTTGTATTTAGGAGTTGTAATTTACTTGTATTTATCTCTAAAATACATCAAAGTAGCATGGCATTCATACATTCATCAGCATTTAACCATACAATTCATTAACTCAAAATAATACAGAGCTCTTACATGTATATAATAGCAGATGTTTGGGTATACATTCAGCAACAGGTGGAGTTTAATCAATGTCAGGAAAACACTGCAAAGGCGGCATTAAGCTGCATCATCACAAATCATATATATATATATATTCATTTTTTTCTATAAGCAATAATACTCTATGAAACACAGGCAGTCATTGTGGACATTTCTGAAATTGGGGGGGATGAAGTATCCTCTCCCTGTTCCAATGCCTCAACTTGTAAACAGCAAACGATTACACCCTAGCTCAGCGACAAAGACTGCCAGGCGTTGTTCCTCACACACAGTGATTGCTTGTGTAGACAGAAACACAATACAGTATACTCCTCAATGTCCCCTCTACGAAGATGGCTGACAATGAGCTTTAGGGACAAACCATTCACCTGTTGCAGTGCAATACAAACCAACATATCTAATGAACATAAAGATTTCCTGCAGTGGAAAAGTCACTTCTCTGTACTTAAAAAGAACCAACTCATGCTGTATTATGATTATTTTGGACATTTTGTTATCCAGTGAGTCTGGGTCTATTGTGAGTCTGACTACTTTACACATTGGTTTGTTCTTAACCACCTGTCTCTTTTCTCTCCTCTTCCTCCCTCTCGACCTCCTTTCTCTCTATCTCCCCCTCTTCCTCTTTCCCTCCTGCAGGTGTGCTCAGCCTACCAGAGAGCCTGACTCTGCATCGGGACCAGCAGCGGTCAGGGAAAAGTGGGGAGGGCCACTCCTACAGTCAGTCAGAGCTGCGCTCCATAGAACAGTGCCTGCTAGCCACACGGGTGGGCAGCATCTCAGAACTCAGTGAGTATGCTTAGACAGACATACAGTATATATTGTACACTGACACACGTATTGGGTTTTTACAATGCCTTTGTACATAGTGTGTGTGTGTGTGTGTGTGTGTTTGTGTGTGCGTGTGTGTGTTAGAGTAAGCCCACTCAGGTCTCATTTTTTACAGCAACAGAGTCATTTCTCCTGAAGCATCCATATGATTTGCCTTCTAAGATGAACATGTACCCCAGAAGTCCAGATAACGAGGTCAATGGCAGAGAATTCCAAATCTATCCATTATTCAAACAATTTAAGTAGGCGTTTGAATGGTCAATACATTTCTGTAAATATATTTACATATGCTTTAAGGATTAGGACGGCAGCAAGGTTTTCTGTTTCACCTACAGCCTTTCAGGGAGTTCAAGGATCACTATGAGACATCTGTCTTCTCTCCCCATGTTGTCATCTGTTGTAAGTGGAACAACTACTGCAACTGTTACACAGATCCTTGCAACAAACCTGGTAAATTAATATACAGTGCATTCGGAAAGTATTTAGACCCCTTAACTTTTTCCACATTTTGTTACATTACAGCCTTATTCGAAAGTGGATTAAATTGTTTTTTCCCCTCGTCAATCTACATACAATACCCCATAATGACAAAGCAAAAGCAGTTTATTTTTTTTGCAAATGTATAAAAAAATTAAAATGGAAATATCACATATACATAAGTATTCAGACCCTTTACTCAATACTTTGTTGAAGCACATTTGGCAATGATTACAGCCTCAATTCTTCTTAGGTATGACGCTATAAGCTTGGCACACCTGTATTTGGGGAGTTTCTCCCATTCTTCTCTCCAGATCCTCTCAAGCTCTGTCTGGTTGGATGGGGAGTGTTGCTGCACAGCTATTTTCAGGTCTCTCCAGAGATGTTCCGTCGGGTTCAAATCTGGGCTCTGGCTGGGCCACTCAAAGACATTCAGACTTGTCCCGAAGCCACTCCTGCGTTGTCTTGGCTGTGTGCTAAGAGTCGTTGTATTCATCAAGGATCTCTCTGTACTTTTCTCCATTTTTCTGACCAGTCTCCCAGTCCCCGCCACTGAAAAACATCCTCACAGCATGATGCTGCCAACACTATGCTTCACCGTAGGTATCGTGCCAGGTTTCCTTCAGACGTGACGCTTGGCATTCAGAAAATCTTGTTTCTCATGGTCGGAGAGTCCTTTAGGTGCCTTTTGGCAAAGTCCAAGCAGGCTGTCATGTGCCTTTTACCGAGGAGTGGCTTCCATCTGGCCACTCTACCATAAAGGCCTGATTGGTGGAGTGCTGGAGAGATGGTTGTCCTTCTGGAAGGTTCTCCCCTCTCCACAGAGAAACTCTGGAGCTCTGTCAGACTGACCATCGGGTTCTTGGTCAACTCCCTGACCAAGGCCCTTCTCCCCCGATTTCTCAGTTTGGCTGGGCGGCCAGCTCTAGGAAGAGTCTTGGTGGTTCCAAACTCCTTCCATTTAAGAATGGTAGGAGGCCACTGTGTTCTTGGAGACCTTCAATGCTGCAGAATTGTTTTGATACCCTTCCCCAGATCTATGCCTCGACACAATTCTGTCTCTGAGCTCTACGGACAATACCTTCAACCTCATAGCTTGGTTTTTGTTCTGACATGCACTGTCAACTGTGGGACCTTATATAGACAGGTGTGTACCTTTCCAAATCATGTCCAATCAATTGAATTTACCACAGGTGGTCTCCAATCAAGTTGTAGAAACATCTCAAGGATGATTAATGGAAACAGGATGAACCTGAGCTCAATTTTGAGCCTGAATACTTATGTAAATAAGGTATTTCTGTTTTTTTATTTATAATACATTTGCAAAAATGTCTGAAAACCTGTTTTTGCTTTGTCATTACGGGGTATTGTGTGTTGACGGATGAGATTTTATTTTATTCATTTTAGCAAAAGACTGTGAAGTAACAAAATGTGGAAAAGGGGAAGGGGTCTAAATACTTTCAGAATGCACTGTACATGTTTATTTTTGTGAAAACATCTTCCACTTGAGAATATGTTGAGCTCTTGTATAATGATCTTAGGGCCATACACAGTACTGTATCTCCTCCAATGGCATTTCGATAAACTGTAGTCTGTTAAGGCCATTTTTGGGTGAGTGAGTGAACCCTTCATTTGAAGAGACACACAGTTCAGTTTGGGAGTGTGGTTGAGTTTATGTCCTCAGCTCATTTCAGCTGACTAACCAAGAAACGACATGTGATGTCCAGAAGTGCTGAAACCTCTAGTCTAGTCAAGTGTAGATACACGGAGCAATGTCATTCTAAGAACACATATAGCAACACAGAAAGGTGTTAATGCTGTCTCTTTCAGATGTGAGGTCTCTAATGCTGTCTCTTTTAGACGTGAGGTCTTTAATGCTGTCTCTTTTAGACGTGAGGTCTCTAATGCTGTCTCTTTCAGACGTGAGGTCTTTAATGCTGTCTCTTTTAGACGTGAGGTCTCTAATGCTGTCTCTTTCAGACGTGAGGTCTTTAATGCTGTCTTTCAGACATGAGGTCTCTAATGCTGTCTTTCAGACATGAGGTCTCTAATGCTGTCTCTTTCAGACGTGAGGTCTCTAATGCTGTCTCTTTCAGACGTGAGGTCTCTAATGCTGTCTCTTTCAGACGTGAGGTCTCTAATGCTGTCTCTTTCAGACGTGAGGTCTCTAATGCTGTCTCTTTCAGACGTGAGGTCTCTAATGCTGTCTCTTTCAGACGTGAGGTCTCTAATGCTGTCTCTTTCAGACGTGAGGTCTCTAATGCTGTCTCTTTCAGACGTGAGGTCTCTAATGCTGTCTCTTTCAGACGTGAGGTCTCTAATGCTGTCTCTTTCAGACGTGAGGTCTCTAATGCTGTCTCTTTCAGACGTGAGGTCTCTAATGCTGTCTCTTTCAGACGTGAGGTCTCTAATGCTGTCTTTTAGACGTGAGGTCTCTAATGCTGTCTTTTAGACATGAGGTCTCTAATGCTGTCTTTCAGACATGAGGTCTCTAATGCTGTCTCTTTCAGACGTGAGGTCTCTAATGCTGTCTCTTTCAGACGTGAGGTCTCTAATGCTGTCTTTCATTTACATTTACATTTAAGTCATTTGGCAGACGCTCTTATCCAGAGCGACTTACAAATTGGTGAATCCACCTTATGACATCCAGTGGAACAGCCACTTTACAATAGTGCATCTAAATCATTTAAGGGGGGTGAGAAGGATTACTTTATCCTATCCTAGCTGTCTCTTTCAGACGTGAGGTCTCTAATGCTGTCTTTTAGACGTGTGGTCTCTAATGCTGTCTCTTTCAGACGTGAGGTCTCTAATGCTGTCTTTCAGACGTGAGGTCTCTAATGCTGTCTTTTAGACGTGAGGTCTCTAATGCTGTCTCTTTCAGACGTGAGGTCTCTGATGCTGTCTTTCAGACGTGAGGTCTCTAATGCTGTCTTTCAGACGTGAGGTCTCTAATGCTGTCTCTTTCAGACGTGAGGTCTCTAATGCTGTCTCTTTCAGACGTGAGGTCTCTAATGCTGTCTTTCAGACGTGAGGTCTCTAATGCTGTCTTTCAGACGTGAGGTCTCTAATGCTGTCTCTTTCAGACGTGAGGTCTCTAATGCTGTCTCTTTCAGACGTGAGGTCTCTAATGCTGTCTTTCAGACGTGAGGTCTCTAATGTTGTCTTTCAGACGTGAGGTCTCTAATGCTGTCTCTTTCAGACGTGAGGTCTCTAATGCTGTCTTTCAGACATGAGGTCTCTGATGCTGTCTTTCAGACGTGAGGTCTCTAATGCTGTCTCTTTCAGACGTGAGGTCTCTAATGCTGTCTTTCAGACGTGAGGTCTCTAATGCTGTCTCTTTCAGACGTGAGGTCTCTAATGCTGTCTCTTTCAGACGTGAGGTCTCTAATGCTGTCTCTTTCAGACGTGAGGTCTCTAATGCTGTCTCTTTCAGACGTGAGGTCTCTAATGCTGTCTCTTTCAGACGTGAGGTCTCTAATGCTGTCTCTTTCAGACGTGAGGTCTCTAATGCTGTCTTTTAGACGTGAGGTCTCTAATGCTGTCTTTTAGACATGAGGTCTCTAATGCTGTCTTTCAGACATGAGGTCTCTAATGCTGTCTCTTTCAGACGTGAGGTCTCTAATGCTGTCTCTTTCAGACGTGAGGTCTCTAATGCTGTCTTTCATTTACATTTACATTTAAGTCATTTGGCAGACGCTCTTATCCAGAGCGACTTACAAATTGGTGAATCCACCTTATGACATCCAGTGGAACAGCCACTTTACAATAGTGCATCTAAATCATTTAAGGGGGGGGGGGGTGAGAAGGATTACTTTATCCTATCCTAGCTGTCTCTTTCAGACGTGAGGTCTCTAATGCTGTCTCTTTCAGACGTGAGGTCTCTAATGCTGTCTTTCAGACGTGAGGTCTCTAATGCTGTCTCTTTCAGACGTGAGGTCTTTAATGCTGTCTTTCAGACATGAGGTCTCTAATGCTGTCTTTCAGACATGAGGTCTCTAATGCTGTCTCTTTCAGACGTGAGGTCTCTAATGCTGTCTTTCAGACGTGAGGTCTCTAATGCTGTCTCTTTCAGATGTGAGGTCTCTAATGCTGTCTCTTTCAGACGTGAGGTCTCTAATGCTGTCTCTTTCAGACGTGAGGTCTCTAATGCTGTCTCTTTCAGACGTGAGGTCTCTAATGCTGTCTCTTTCAGACGTGAGGTCTCTAATGCTGTCTCTTTCAGACGTGAGGTCTCTAATGCTGTCTCTTTCAGACGTGAGGTCTCTAATGCTGTCTCTTTCAGACGTGAGGTCTCTAATGCTGTCTCTTTCAGACGTGAGGTCTCTAATGCTGTCTCTTTCAGACGTGAGGTCTCTAATGCTGTCTTTCAGACGTGAGGTCTCTAATGCTGTCTTTTAGACATGAGGTCTCTAATGCTGTCTTTCAGACATGAGGTCTCTAATGCTGTCTCTTTCAGACGTGAGGTCTCTAATGCTGTCTCTTTCAGACGTGAGGTCTCTAATGCTGTCTTTCATTTACATTTACATTTAAGTAATTTGGCAGACGCTCTTATCCAGAGCGACTTACAAATTGGTGAATCCACCTTATGACATCCAGTGGAACAGCCACTTTACAATAGTGCATCTAAATCATTTAAGGGGGGGGGTGAGAAGGATTACTTTATCCTATCCTAGCTGTCTCTTTCAGACGTGAGGTCTCTAATGCTGTCTTTTAGACGTGAGGTCTCTAATGCTGTCTCTTTCAGACGTGAGGTCTCTAATGCTGTCTTTCAGACGTGAGGTCTCTAATGCTGTCTTTTAGACGTGAGGTCTCTAATGCTGTCTCTTTCAGACGTGAGGTCTCTGATGCTGTCTTTCAGACGTGAGGTCTCTAATGCTGTCTTTCAGACGTGAGGTCTCTAATGCTGTCTCTTTCAGACGTGAGGTCTCTAATGCTGTCTCTTTCAGACGTGAGGTCTCTAATGCTGTCTTTCAGACGTGAGGTCTCTAATGCTGTCTTTCAGACGTGAGGTCTCTAATGCTGTCTCTTTCAGACGTGAGGTCTCTAATGCTGTCTCTTTCAGACGTGAGGTCTCTAATGCTGTCTTTCAGACGTGAGGTCTCTAATGCTGTCTTTCAGACGTGAGGTCTCTAATGCTGTCTCTTTCAGACGTGAGGTCTCTAATGCTGTCTTTCAGACATGAGGTCTCTGATGCTGTCTTTCAGACGTGAGGTCTCTAATGCTGTCTCTTTCAGACGTGAGGTCTCTAATGCTGTCTTTCAGACGTGAGGTCTCTAATGCTGTCTCTTTCAGACGTGAGGTCTCTAATGCTGTCTCTTTCAGACGTGAGGTCTCTAATGCTGTCTCTTTCAGACGTGAGGTCTCTAATGCTGTCTCTTTCAGACGTGAGGTCTCTAATGCTGTCTCTTTCAGACGTGAGGTCTCTAATGCTGTCTCTTTCAGACGTGAGGTCTCTAATGCTGTCTTTTAGACGTGAGGTCTCTAATGCTGTCTTTTAGACATGAGGTCTCTAATGCTGTCTTTCAGACATGAGGTCTCTAATGCTGTCTCTTTCAGACGTGAGGTCTCTAATGCTGTCTCTTTCAGACGTGAGGTCTCTAATGCTGTCTTTCATTTACATTTACATTTAAGTCATTTGGCAGACGCTCTTATCCAGAGCGACTTACAAATTGGTGAATCCACCTTATGACATCCAGTGGAACAGCCACTTTACAATAGTGCATCTAAATCATTTAAGGGGGGGGGGTGAGAAGGATTACTTTATCCTATCCTAGCTGTCTCTTTCAGACGTGAGGTCTCTAATGCTGTCTTTTAGACGTGAGGTCTCTAATGCTGTCTCTTTCAGACGTGAGGTCTCTAATGCTGTCTTTCAGACGTGAGGTCTCTAATGCTGTCTTTTAGACGTGAGGTCTCTAATGCTGTCTCTTTCAGACGTGAGGTCTCTAATGCTGTCTTTCAGACGTGAGGTCTCTAATGCTGTCTTTCAGACGTGAGGTCTCTAATGCTGTCTCTTTCAGACGTGAGGTCTCTAATGCTGTCTCTTTCAGACGTGAGGTCTCTAATGCTGTCTTTCAGACGTGAGGTCTCTAATGCTGTCTTTCAGACGTGAGGTCTCTAATGCTGTCTCTTTCAGACGTGAGGTCTCTAATGCTGTCTCTTTCAGACGTGAGGTCTCTAATGCTGTCTTTCAGACGTGAGGTCTCTAATGCTGTCTTTCAGACGTGAGGTCTCTAATGCTGTCTCTTTCAGACGTGAGGTCTCTAATGCTGTCTTTCAGACGTGAGGTCTCTAATGCTGTCTTTCAGACGTGAGGTCTCTAATGCTGTCTCTTTCAGACGTGAGGTCTCTAATGCTGTCTTTCAGACGTGAGGTCTCTAATGCTGTCTCTTTCAGACGTGAGGTCTCTAATGCTGTCTCTTTCAGACATGAGGTCTCTAATGCTGTCTTTCAGACGTGAGGTCTCTAATGCTGTCTTTCAGACGTGAGGTCTCTAATGCTGTCTCTTTCAGATGTGAGGTCTCTAATGCTGTCTTTCAGACGTGAGGTCTCTAATGCTGTCTCTTTCAGACGTGAGGTCTCTAATGCTGTCTCTTTCAGATGTGAGGTCTCTAATGCTGTCTCTTTCAGACGTGAGGTGTCTAATGCTGTCGCTTTCAGACGTGAGGTCTCTAATGCTGTCTTTCAGACGTGAGGTCTCTAATGCTGTCTTTCAGACGTGAGGTTTCTAATGCTGTCTCTTTCAGACGTGAGGTCTCTAATGCTGTCTCTTTCAGACGTGAGGTCTCTAATGCTGTCTCTTTCAGACGTGAGGTCTCTAATGCTGTCTTTCAGACGTGAGGTCTCTAATGCTGTCTTTCAGACGTGAGGTCTCTAATGCTGTCTCTTTCAGACGTGAGGTCTCTAATGCTGTCTCTTTCAGACGTGAGGTCTCTAATGCTGTCTCATTCAGATGTGAGGTCTCTAATGCTGTCTCTTTCAGACGTGAGGTCTCTAATGCTGTCTTTCAGACATGAGGTCTCTAATGCTGTCTCTTTCAGACGTGAGGTCTCTAATGCTGTCTTTCAGACGTGAGGTCTCTAATGCTGTCTTTCAGACGTGAGGTCTCTAATGCTGTCTCTTTCAGACGTGAGGTCTCTAATGCTGTCTCTTTCAGACGTGAGGTCTCTAATGCTGTCTTTCAGACGTGAGGTCTCTAATGCTGTCTTTCAGACGTGAGGTCTCTAATGCTGTCTCTTTCAGACGTGAGGTCTCTAATGCTGTCTTTCAGACGTGAGGTCTCTAATGCTGTCTCTTTCAGACGTGAGGTCTCTAATGCTGTCTCTTTCAGACGTGAGGTCTCTAATGCTGTCTTTCAGACGTGAGGTCTCTAATGCTGTCTTTCAGACGTGAGGTCTCTAATGCTGTCTCTTTCAGACGTGAGGTCTCTAATGCTGTCTTTCAGACGTGAGGTCTCTAATGCTGTCTCTTTCAGACGTGAGGTCTCTAATGCTGTCTTTCAGACGTGAGGTCTCTAATGCTGTCTCTTTCAGACATGAGGTCTCTAATGCTGTCTCTTTCAGATGTGAGGTCTCTAATGCTGTCTCTTTCAGACGTGAGATCTCTAATGCTGTCGCTTTCAGACGTGAGGTCTCTAATGCTGTCTTTCAGACGTGAGGTCTCTAATGCTGTCTCTTTCAGACATGAGGTCTCTAATGCTGTCTTTCAGACGTGAGGTCTCTAATGCTGTCTTTCAGACGTGAGGTCTCTAATGCTGTCTCTTTCAGACGTGAGGTCTCTAATGCTGTCTCTTTCAGACGTGAGGTCTCTAATGCTGTCTTTCAGACGTGAGGTCTCTAATGCTGTCTCTTTCAGACGTGAGGTCTCTAATGCTGTCTCTTTCAGACGTGAGGTCTCTAATGCTGTCTTTCAGACGTGAGGTCTCTAATGCTGTCTCTTTCAGACGTGAGGTCTCTAATGCTGTCTCTTTCAGACGTGAGGTCTCTAATGCTGTCTCATTCAGATGTGAGGTATCTAATGCTGTCTCTTTCAGACGTGAGGTCTCTAATGCTGTCTTTCAGACGTGAGGTCTCTAATGCTGTCTTTCAGACGTGAGGTCTCTAATGCTGTCTCTTTCAGACGTGAGGTCTCTAATGCTGTCTCTTTCAGACGTGAGGTCTCTAGTGCTGTCTTTCAGACGTGAGGTCTCTAATGCTGTCTTTCAGACGTGAGGTCTCTAATGCTGTCTCTTTCAGACGTGAGGTCTCTAATGCTGTCTCTTTCAGACGTGAGGTCTCTAATGCTGTCTCATTCAGATGTGAGGTCTCTAATGCTGTCTCTTTCAGACGTGAGGTCTCTAATGCTGTCTTTCAGACATGAGGTCTCTAATGCTGTCTCTTTCAGATGTTATGTCGACATTTGGCCAATGTTATTGCATCTGACACGATGAGCGACCCAAAGCACCCTGTGTTTCCAGCGTCAACACTTATCATCAGAATAAACACTGATCCAATTCTAATCTGGATCAAAATGGAGTCCCAGGCATACAGAGCGCAAAGTTACATCAGCGCTCTGTACATGGAATATTTATGGGGTCACTCTGGGACTCATTCAACTGTGTTGACACTGCAAATACAGTGACACAGCTGTAGCGGCCAAGGATACCTCTCGATGCCTCTCAAGCTTATTTCCAAAGGTAATATCAACGCAGGAAGTTTATCTTGTAAATAGGCCGGATGACGTGAAAGGATATGTGCAAAGTTCAAAATGCAGAATGAATTATGGAGAAGGGCAGAAACGTCAACAACGGACAAGCTATCAGACTGTCATGGAGGGAGAGGATAAAGACAGATGACAAAAAATCTGGCAAAGTTAAATTTTGTGATTTGCATATTGTTTTTCCAATGGCGTTTAGATGTCCATTTTAGAGTTATCGATTTTTCTGCTCTGTTAGTTGTGTAATTTATTTTAGGTAAAGTCCCCCCTTATCTCAGCTCGCTGGTCACCATAGCATCACCCACCTGTAGCACACGCTCCTGCAGGTATATCTCTCTAGTCACCCCCAAAACCAATTCTTTCTTTCCTTCCAGTTCTCTGCTGCCAATGACTGGAATGAACTACAAAAATCTCTGAAACTGGAAGCACTTATCTCCCTCACTAGCTTTAAGCACCAGCTGTCAGAGCAGCTCACAAATTACTGCACCTGTACATAGCCCATCTATAATTTAGCCCAAACAACTACCTCTTTCCCTACTGTATTTAGTTTATTTATTTATTTATTTAGCTCCTTTGCACCCCATTATTTTTTCTACTTTGCACATTCTTCCACTGCAAATCTACCATTCCAGTGTTTTACTTGCTATATTGTATTTACTTTGCCACCGTGGCCTTTTTTTTGGTTAGTTGATTTTGAACAAGAATCAATTTGGATCAGGACTCAAATCTGAAACAGATCTTATCATCTCCACAGATCTCCCTGTATCACACACATACACATTTTACATGTATTTATTGATAATAAAAATAGGCAATACATTTTTTAAACAGATTAACCTGCTATGTTCCTCTGCTTCTGTCAGAGCCTTGGAGAGAAACGTCCTGGACCTACACAGGCCACTCACAATTAAACACTATCATGGCTGATTGGCAGCAAATCAAATAGCTCTGACTTCACCTGCACAATTCTGTGCACTACACTACACATTCTCCAACTGCAAAGACCAAATATGATAATAAGTTGTGTACAAAACATTTCTAATACCGGTTCTACTTTCTGTTTGGTCATGGCTCCTGTGAGATGTACTCAGCTTCCACCCCATTAAACAGTCATTACACATCACGCTCTAATGAACGCTTGGCTGTTATGTGGGCACTGAATATCTGGTAACTCACTCCTAAGGTGCCAACACTTCTAAATCCCCCTTGTAAATACAAGCGGTGTGATTGTACTCCTGAGAAACAGAACTAGACGAGAACCCAGCTCATTGCAACAGTGAACAGGTTTTAGGAGATTATCTTTTGATAACCGTGTAGATCCTGTAGACAAAGCGGATGGTGCCCTGTTGAACACTTTAAAAATGGCATTATAGTTAAGATGCATACCCAAAGACAAGAGCTATGAAGTCTCCTACTTCCCTTCTCACTGTTGCTGGAAAGAATGAGCTACTTCTTCCTCGCCACCATTATGAGCTATATGGCTAACACAAAGTACTGTCCAGTCCAGTATCCATGGTGACATGACAGCTAGCTGTTTCCTATTCCTGCCTATTATATATCCATCTGTAACATATCGGTGGTTGTTTTCTGTACTTCAGAAGAAACTCATTGTCTTTGTGTAGAGAAAGGCACAGTTCTGTGGCCGAGAGTGTTGCTGTTGGCTTGTTGTGTTTAGTTATCTCACTCCTCAGCTCTACAGCTGCCTGCCTGTCTGTCTGTCTGTCTGTCTGTCTGTCTGTCTGTCTGTCTGTCTGTCTGTCTGTCTGTCTGTCTGTCTGTCTGTCTGTCTGTCTGTCTGTCTGTCTGTCTGTCTGTCTGTCTGTCTGTCTGCCTGCCTGCCTGCCTGCCTGCCTGCCTGCCTGCTTGCCTGTCTGCCTGCCTGCCTGTCTGTCTGCCTGCCTGCCTGCCTGTCTGCCTGCCTGCCTGCCTGACTGCCTGCCTACCTGCCTGCCTGCCTGCCCGCCACCCAACTCCAGGAAATGTCACAGGCCAACATCAATATGAGGTGAGGATGGATGTTAGACCATCAAGCTGAGTTGCCTGCCTCAGTCCCCCCTCCCCCTCATTCCACTGCTTAGTTAGGGCACTATTACACTGTCATCACACTGTATTGTACTCCCTTTGGTACAATTAGTGTAGCGGGGGGGTGTAGTGTGTGGGTGTGCTGTGTGTGTGTGGTTGTGCTGCTCGCATGTCAAGGCTATAGGGTCTCAATTATACATCTGAATTGCCAGTGTGTGGTGGTTGTTGTTTGTTTTCATCAGATCCGCTAGCCCACTCGGTTCTTTGCATTGCATCATACTGTTCCATACAATGCTGCACTGTTTCTCTTATCAGTCGAGCACTGACATCTCCCAGGTCTGCTGTCTGAAAGATAGACTGTTGATTTCAAGCATCCAATTCCCCCTTTTAGTCATGCTTCCACATGTGCCCTTCTCTCATTGTCAAGGCAAAAACGAAATCTTGACAACAGACAAGCCACACAATTATGATGCTAAACAAACCATTTGTCTCTTTGAATGACTGTCCCCATAGACTCATCCCTTTATTGGTACGACTGCATGCTGTTGCGTTTCCACTGAATGAGTTTGGTGAGAAATAGATCCCTCTGTTTAGTCTTTAATTGAATGCAATGTGTTGTGGTTGTGAAACAGACCCCTACAGTATGTGTGAATGTGAAACCAATGGAACGTGGCATTACACTTTAACTCTATTACTTGACTGACAGATTAGCACCATGTCAACCTACAGCAGGACGATATATATGTGTGTTTATTTGGATCCCCATCAGCAGATACTCTTCCTGGGGTCCACAAAAAAACACAAAACATGACAAGTAACAAAACACTGATACACTGATAGACAAGGACAGTCACACAAATGTAACATACAACGATATGCAAACAATACAACATCAAAAAGTTATGTGTTAGAAGCATAATAATGTTATATAAACAATAAGTGTTTTTCTGTTATATGCACAGTAACAAAAGCGTATGGACTGATAAGACCCAGGACTCTCAGAATGTCATGCTATGATAGAGACGCAGAACAATCTGCAGTATGTTTCTAATGTAGTAATGGTGTCATATCGACAAGATGTCCATTTCTGCTCTATATAGTAGAAATAGGGTGAGTACTGGTACTCGTTGTGTCTATGAGATAGCATGAATAGTGCAGCCTTTTGAAAACCCCACATGTACAGTTTTACTGTGTCTCAGTGGGATTCTAGTTGGGCCCAGCTGTCTCGTTGTCTGGCTTCCAGGTCTGCAAGGCATTCGAAGGCAATATGTCCTGTCCCTTTCAGCTCAGTACATTTTTTTGTGAAAAACAGTTTTTGCCATGCCATTTGAAGCATCTGGAGAATATTCACATTTTATGAGGAAAACCTTTTAAGCAGAGAGTTTGAGTGAAACCGCATGACCTAAAAGTACTGGAGGATTATGCAGAGCATGAGGAAATAGCAAGGAGAGTAGTATGTTCCTAAATATTCATATTTCATAAAAAGCAGTTGTGGCTATGCTTGTACTCGACGGAAGCTCCTTCAGAGAGGATGGTGATGAACCCCTGTCTGTCTGTGTTTATGTCTCTTCACCATTGGGTCTAGACATTCTCTATATTATCTATCTCCCCTGACACCGTGCGTGTGCATGTGTATACGTTTGTGTGCGTGTGTGTACGCATGCGTGTGAAAACAAGAGGACATTCCCTCCATTTCTCTATGACCTTCTTCTTCTCCAGCTCCTGATTTTATTGTGGATGTGTGTGTAACCACAACCCTCTTTTCATTGTGTCCTGCAGGTGACCTGGTCTCCCGGGCCATGCACCACCTCCAGCCGCTGCATGTGAAGAACCATAGCAACGGGACGCCCATCCACCAGAAGAGCAGCCCAGTACACTGGGAGCCTGAGGCGCTCTACACTCTCTGCTACTTCATGCACTGTCCCCAGGTGGAATGGGAGAATCCCAACGTAGAACCCTCTAAGGTTACCCTGCAGACAGAGAGGTAACACACACCTCAAATGAGACTGTTATATATATGGTAAATCTCTACATTGACGGTGTAGATAGTTATGATTCACAGCTCAGGAGAATCTCTGTCCTGTACTGAACCTCCACATTCATCCCTTGATCAGATAGGTATTGACATATCATGGTAGTACTTTCATTCTATGGTGAACCAAAGCCATTCTGAAGTACGCCAGACAAACCTGTATTCAGTTTTAACAGTGAACCTCCAAAGTCTCCCCCACATCCCTAAACCAGATGTTTTCCTATTGAGGAATACTATTTCCATTGGTTCAATGGAAATGGAGTCAATTGACAGCTTGTTAAGGTATAGTAGGCCCTAAAAGTCACCTGTGTGGGAAAATAGCAGGAAATTACTTTTGAAACAGACTCATATCCACACATGCACAGTCAAAGTTGATGGCTTTGATTCAGTTGGTGTCACTAACATAGTCATTACAGTTCAATACAAGTTAGAGGCTGTATGGAGTCCATGTTTTAGAATGTATGGAGTCCATGTTTTAGAATGTATGGAGTCCATGTTTTAGAATGTATGGAGTCCATGTTTTAGAATGTATGAAGTCCATGTTTTAGAATGTATGGAGTCCATGTTGTAGAATGTATGAAGTCCATGTTTTAGAATGTATGGGGTCCATGTTTTAGAATGTATGAAGTCCATGTTTTAGAATGTATGAAGTCCATGTTTTAGAATGTATGGAGTCCATGTTTTAGAATGTATGAAGTCCATGTTTTAGAATGTATGAAGTCCATGTTTTAGAATGTATGAAGTCCATGTTTTAGAATGTATGAAGTCCATGTTTTAGAATGTATGGAGTCCATGTTTTAGAATGTATGGAGTCCATGTTTTAGAATGTATGAAGTCCATGTTTTAGTGTGTTCCCCTAAGGGTTTGCAATTTACGGCTCGTACAGATGTGCTAAGTACTCTCGGCCGGCAAACGCAACCAGTGTGTTCGTGCAAACTCTTACCCGGCTGGGAACTGGGAAGCTGTCATTGGAACCATTTTGGCTCAGATACCCTCTGGGTATATCAAATTCAAGAACATACATTTTTTCTTCTTACAGTCCTACGCAATGTATGTTTAAGTCATTCTGTGTTTGATGACTTTATGGCAAATAATTATCTATCTACTCCTGTACATTACCTCTATACATTATATAACCTCACCGGCCCAGTATGTCCACAGGCTATGTGGATAACCCCTGCCAGGGGAAGGGGAAGTAGGTGAAAAATCAGAAAGTTGGTTAGGAGCAGGCCTCCTCCGGAGTTCCAGACTTTACTGCCCTGTAATGGAGAGCTAACGGCTAATATGTCCCCCAGGTCTTTTCCCCCCAGTCTGCTTCAGCTCTGCGCTCTGCAAAGAAAGGTTCCTAATGAGCAGATTTGTAGAGTGGAATTGGGAAAGCTGTGTGATTCCAATCACGTTTTAAAACTTGGTTAGGTCTATGCCTACTTGTGAGTCTTCAAAGATAATGTCATATTTTGAAAACACCTGTACAAATTACTTCAAAATGCCTCAAGGTCACATGTTTCCCATGTCTTTGAAGAGAGTCATTTGCATTTGTGCAGTGATGAAACCTCGACTCACTAAAGAGCAGGATTCTCCCTCAGGTTAGAATAGCATTGATGAATGACAGATTGATGATGAGTGACATATAGCTATTACAAATAAAGGAGTGAAGCTAGGGTCAAGGACATTCAACACATTGAACCATCCTGTATGAGATATCAAGCAGTGACTTAGAGAGTCCCATCAATATTGTTCAATATTAACATTACATATATATTCATATTAATAATAATATGTCTATGACAGACAGGTGAAGATGCATATTAATAATTGTAATCTAATTTGAAATGGGAACCAGCTGTTAGGGTCTCTGAATAAAGGAGTAGGAGGAATAGCAAACTTTGCTCCAAGACACAGATCTCAAGTCAGTTTTGTGTCCCTCCAACCCGGATCCTCTGAATGGTAATGGTTCGAATTTCTGTAAGCTAAGCTTATCCAAGGTATGTACTGAAACCAGACAACAACCAGACTACCATTCAGCCGATAGCTGATATTGATGACTCCTGTGTGTGTGTGTGTGTGTGTGTGTGTGTGTGTGTGTGTGTGTGTGTGTGTGTGTGTGTGTGTGTGTGTGTGTGTGTGTGTGTGTGTGTGTGTGTGTGTGTGTGTGTGTGTGTGTGTGTGTGTGTGTGTGTGTGTGTGTGTATGTGTGTGTGTGTCTCCCCCTGCAGGCCGTTCCTGGTTCTACCTCCTCTGATGGAGTGGCTCAGGGTGTCGGTGGCCCACGCAGAGCACCGCCGTAGCTTCTCAGTGGACAGTGACGACGTCCGGCAGGCCGCCAGGCTGCTGCTGCCAGGGGTGGACTGTGAACCACGCCAGCTCAAGTACGGCATGGAAACACACACACACACAGGGCACGCAGGCTCACACGCAGGCTTGAAACACACACACACACACACAAGGCACGCAGGCTCACACGCAGGCTTGAAACACATACACACAGGCTTGAAACACACACACACACACAGAGCACGCAGGCACACACGCAGGCTTGAAACACACACACACAGGGCACGCAGGCACAAACGCAGGCTTGAAACACACACACGCAGGCTTGAAACACACACACAGAGCACGCAGGCACACACGCAGGCTTGAAACACACACACACAGGGCACGCAGGCACACACGCAGGCTTGAAACACACGCAGGCTTGAAACACACACACACAGGGCACACAGGCACAAATGCAGGCTTGAAACACATACACAGGGCACGCAGGCACAAACGCAGGCTTGAAACACACACACACAGGGCACGCAGGCACAAACGCAGGCTTGAAACACACACACACAGGGCACGCAGGCACACACGCAGACTTGAAACAAACACACACAGAGCATGCAGGCACACACGCAGGCTTGAAACACACACACACACAGGGCACGCAGGCACACACGCAGGCTTGAAACACACACACAGGGCACGCAGGCACACACACAGGCTTGAAACACACACACACAGGGCACACAGGCACACACGCAGGCTTGAAACACACACACACACAGGGCACGCAGGCACACACGCAGGCTTGAAACACACATGCACAAGGCACGCAGGCACACACGCAGGCTTGAAACACACACACACACAGGGCACGCAGGCACACACGCAGGCTTGAAAC